>NC_071087.1:145418497-145565997 GCF_027358695.1 Spea bombifrons
TCCAGTCTCATGCCTCCGATGAGAATGAATAGAAACCCCATGAAAGGAGGTGTTGTGCGGCGTGATAAATCAGGGTGTTTTCCACAAGACGTCTCCAACAATCAACATTTAGTCTTCAAACAAAGTCATCCAGTTAAAGGAACAAATTCCCGCTGTAACCGCGGAGGTCATCTGCAGGAGACCAGCGATCCGGGTAATAGATTGGCTTCTCGTAGGCTTTATTGTTCCCTCAGTGTGAAGAACTGGGCTGAGGAACACAACAGTGGGAGAACCTTCAAACGCCGCTTCTAGCTAAGCGTTTACGTTCTTCTGTTATAGTGTAGAACCTGTGAAGGTTATTTTGCAACGTAATCCCAAAATCTATATTTTTTTGTTCATTTTAGTACCCATACCAAATAATTTCTACTTTCCCCGTTTCATTATTTCTCTAAAAATAAGCTGAAGGAGAGGAAAAAAACCCCTCCACAATATATCTACAACCGTGGCCATATTGCTGCTAAAGTATATTTAACAGATGTAATTTATTTAAGAAAAAAGTCCTTCTTAATATTAACAAAAAAAAATAAAGAATTCCCAGCATGTAAAAATATCTACTATTTTACAAGGTCCATCCCAATCATATTTTACATTGAAGTCCGTAGCAGCATTTGTAAGGTAATCCCACAAATTCTTGTCTTGCCAGTGGTCAAAAATTTAGTTTTTTCGCAATGTCTTCTGAAAAACACACAAAATAAAAGATGAGAGTTGGTACCGTGTTAGCCGTAGACACAAAATAAAATTAGAATTGTAGCTAGGGTCAAATTTCCATATCTGCTCAATTATAAAAAAAGCCCCCCCCCCAAAAAAAAATCTGAAAAAGGAGCATCATTATAATCAAGGTAGTCTTTTATTCAGACCCATGCCGCCGATCCTCTCTTACAGCACTTTGTGCTACTCATCTCTGAGCCATTGACATGCCTACTACCCCGCACTATTGTACAGAAGTGTGTACGAGCGAGTGTCTGATACATACATGTGTTAGTTGTGAAAAATAAAACAATGATTTATGGCATAAGTGGTTTTGATCTTTTTCTTCTTTTAATAAGATCCAAAGTTGGAGAGTCGTCTTATATTAAAAAACCAAACAAAAACAAATACAGTATATCTTATTGTTACAAATGAAGAGCCTTCCTCGTTTTATTGCCATTTCTGGTTCCGTGCAAAACAGATAACATGAACTGGGCATAAATTCCACAACTACACAAAATGAAGAGCATCACAATAAGCATTTATTTCAACGCACTTACTTTGATCGATGCCTTCTGTACGCTTCCTCTTTATACCCAGATTAAGGTTTTGTTGTTCTTTCAGTGCTTCTGCCGAACAATTCGGCCGTGGCAGCAGGTTACCCGGTGTAGGTGCCGGCCGGTTACTAAAATATCTCTTTTTCAGTGCCTGGGGAGGAAGAGAGAAAAACAATACTAAAAACTTTCCAAATTAATAATAATGAAAACCAAGATGAACCAAATCCGGAGCAGACCATTTAAAAAGGCATTAAAGGCAGCTGCATGGTCCCTTCTGCAAAGCCATGGGGGGTATATTCTGTTGTATCGCTCCTTTATGCATTTGCCCCTTTTCCCCCAGACCTAAGCTAATATGACTGAGCAGCGGAAGGCCACATAATGCCAGCGCTCCATCATAGAAGCCCCAGCGGAAGTGGAGGATGTCTACGCGCATCACACCGACTGCGCGATACATATAGACAACCTCTGCTGCTGCTGGCTGGGGCTTCTATGGTGGAGCACCAGAAGGTCATGTGATGCGAATATGAGACGACATCGAATATGAGACAGTATTTTTCAGAAAACCTTGTCTTAGATAGAAACATAGAAAGTGACGGCAGATAAGAGCCAGAAGGCCCATCCAGTCTGCCCAACCTCTGAGTACTCTCCTTTAGTACTTGCCCTTATCCTATATCTAGCTTGGCATTATGCCTATCCCATGCTTGCTTAAATGACTTTACTGTATTAACATCTACCACTTCCACTGGGAGGCTATTCCATGCGTCCACTACCCTTTCCGTAAAGTAATATTTTCTGATGTTACCATTAAACCTTTGCCCCTCTAGTTTATGCTTGTGTCCTCTTGTTGCGGTTTTATTTCTTCTTTTAAATAAACTTTCTTCCTTTACTTTGTTGATTCCCTTTAAGTATTTAAATGTTTCTATCATATCCCCCCTGTCCCTTTTTTCCAGGCTATATAGGTTAAGATCCTTTAACCTGTCCTGGTAAGGTTTATTTTGTAATCCATAAACCATTTTAGTAGCCCTTCTCTGCACTTTCTCCAACATATCTATATCCTTCTGGAGATATGGTCTCCAGTACTGTACACAATACTCCAAGTGAGGAGTTTTGTAAATAATATCTTAATCTATCATATTTTGCAGGTTTTAACTAGTTGTGAGGAAATTAAAAGGCTATGGTCAATCTAAAACATGAGATGCTATTAAATGTATTTATTTATTTTAAACACTTTAATAATGCCCCTATAAAGACAACTAGTCAGTATAACTATAGATATAAACGGACGTATTTCATAGCCATAACTGCATAAAAGAGAAGATTGGGTGACCAGACCTAAGCCTGCATTGTGCCTTGTAATAAACAAATGCAGAATTAAAGGAGGTTCTTGTGTGGCCAACGCACAAGTCCTGGTTTAACTATATCCTAGTTATGACTCCTAATAAAAGTACCACAACCGATGAATTATACTCGATATCGACACACTGCCTTTTCCCCAGCGTTGGTGGAAGATTACCTGTGTGGCTGTGCATCGTGCACATGGGTTGAAGTTAAATAAACCTTGCAGAAGCTCAAGCAGGTCATCTCCTGCAGCGCTGAATATAAGATGGAGCGGTGTTCCTGGGAAGCTCTTAAAGGTTACATAGTCAGGCAAACTGGTCATGCCCTGTAGAAAGAAAAATAATGAATTCAGTTAAACGTTAAATATACCAAAGCTCCACACTAATCTTCATTAGCCAAATAGTATACCAATCTAAAAAAACTATTATGGATAAAACAATTTACGGTACGTTCCCTTCCATGTAAATGGTTGTAACAAGGAACACAACATAGCAAAACCCAGCCAAAAGATCGAGAAGGTAATTTGATGGGTACTCACTGGCCACAGTTCTTCTGTTGGAGTACCTAAAGTCTCAAATATTCTTGTGAGCTGATCCAAATCAGAATCTCCCGGCAAAAACGGTACCTGTTTAGATGCATTTAAGGTTTTTAAGAAGAAAAAAAAAATTGTACAGTAATAACACTTGATTAAGGTGAACACTAGGTATTTTTTGGAGGGGAGGACAGAGACACTTAAACCCCCTTAGGCCCATAGGTTTTCATAACCAAAAAGGACCACATTTTGTCATTTTACTATACGTTTGTTAAACCTTGATTCCCCTTTTCCATTTTTGATGAGCCCGTATAAGTTATTCATCATTTTGTTCAGAAGTAGGGCTTAAAATCATAGAAATACACAAAAACTTGTTATAGAAAAAAAATATATTTTTGTACTGTAAGTGCCATAGCTGAACAATGACCCAAATTATGTTCAATGTCCTGATTACAGTAATACCCCTCAGACATTTTTTATGTTCAAAAAGGTCACATCCATGCTTTACATATTAGCCTATATTGTATATTTTTAACTATTTTACTATTGGCGTAAGGCGTTTGGGGCAGTGCTATTTTTTCATGTATTGTTTTTACTTATAGCGGAAGGGCTAAGAAGCACTTTTTGTTTTAGAAAAATAAATGTTGCACTTTTCCTACGGCAGTACGGCTCGAGATCCCTTTGTGGATTGCGCATGGTGGTCATTCTTTAGCTCCCTATTCATATTTTCTGCTATTTCTCTTCCTCTTCTCCTCCTGATCATACTGTGATAAGCAAGCAAGACTCCATAGAACTGCATTGCTAATTGCAATATGTGCGATCAGCCAGCAGGGGGATTCGTTGAATGACTATCGGCGCTTGCGGCGAGCGCCGTTACACACAATTAATCAGCAGGAAGCCAGCAACATTGGCTTCTACCGACCGAGGAGAGTCCAGGCTGTCAATGGACATCTACCTGTTGCTGCGACAAAGTCAAGACATACCGGTACGTCCTAATGGGCTTCTTGCCACAGGTTTTAAGGATTTACCTTTATGTCCCAAGGGGACTGAAAGGGTTTATGCTGACTCAAGATAGCTTGATATGAGTTACAGGCTCAGGTTTTATGATACAGAAATATGTGCATAGGATCATGTTATAAAATAAGTGTGGGTTTTTGCACTGTGTGGACAAACACGTTTAAAAGGTCACATGAATTAAGGCATCGTATTACTTACTCTAAGCAGCAATTCTGCCAAAATGCAACCAACTGCCCACATGTCCACTCCAACCCCATACATTCTAGCACCAAACAGAAGCTCTGGAGACCGATACCACCTATAAAAAACACAATCACAACATTAATATTAAATGTATTAAGCAGTACAAAAAAACAAAAAACAAAAACACGTATTTAGTTGAGACCACAAATTGTATTTTACACCTATAAAATCCAAGTGTATTAACATTGGAATACAGCCTGGTAAGAATACACTGGCTCATAGTTCCCGGCTCCCAGAGACGCACACACACCTTGTTACTACTTGGTGAGTATAAACTCTGTTAGGACTTCCAAACGACTTTGCCAGACCAAAATCAGCCAGTTTTAGGACACCATTCTCATCTAACAGCAAGTTATTTGGCTTTAAGTCCTGTACAGAGAAAAACATAAAATAAGAACATGCATAACATCATCAAATTACAAATCTTACTCCAAAGATCAAGAATTCTATCACACCTTGTAAAGCAGCAATATTATAAGTGTTTTGGCATCAGTGCTTCTTGTACTATCTACCTCCCTAGCCCTATTGATACCAAATCAGCCAAAGTACACAAGCATAGGGTTTGCAATTCAAACAGTATATAAACAGAACACACACAAAAATAGAATTGACACAGAAAGAACTGCCCTAAAATATTAGAGGCGAGTTACGTTTGCAGTAATTTACTTACCCTGTGTAGGATCCAAAGATGATGTAAATACTCCAACCCCTGAAGAGTCATCAGCATGTATGACTTAATATGAGCTGGAGTTAAAACCAAGCTGGTATCTCGTATTATGACCTACAAATAATCATAGTTTTCAAGATTATGAATTATAAAGAGAAACAGCACAAATTGGGGCCATGGACAATTACTTTGAACAATACTGAAGCTTAAAACGGACCAAATACATAGAAAAATCCAAAAGATTACACATATCTTTATGCACGTTTGCGACAGAATCGGAATGGAAAGAGACACCCCAAAACAATTTTTGTCCTTGAAATAACGTTACTAAATTAAACACAGGAACGTGAATGCGGTTTCACCAGTAAGACATGACTCTGTACCCTTCTAATACCATTTTACAGAGTACTCACCTCTAAATCAGTTTCCATAAAATCAAACACCAGGCTTATGTTTGACTTGTGACCAAAGGCATCCAGAAGCTAGAAAAACATAAATATCAAACTGTCAAATGATGCAAATGCGTAAGACCTATGCTTACCTAAAATGACCAAATAACTCATACAATATATTTCCTTAAAATAATATGAACCAATTAAATAGTTTATGGCAATCCAAGTATTCTATACAGCAAATAAGCCATCAATATAAATATTTATAATAAAAATAAGAGTAGCTGTACTGATCACTCAAGAACTAAGAATTGGTCCCTGGTGTCTAGTGGGGAATTCTCTCTGGCAGCCGGGGAAGGCATGCGCATAGACAACCATCGTTACCGAAGTTACCAGACAGGAGGATCCAGGTCCACTGCAGCGCTGCGGAGGATCTGGATCTTAGTCTTGTAGTCAGACCTGTATTTGAGGTCTGATTAGAAGTCGACCTCGATTATAAGACGAGGGGTATTTTTCTGAAAAAAATCTTGTCTTATAATCGAGCAAATATGGTATTTAAAACACAAAAATAAGAAGCGTTAATACAAACCTTTATAATCAAAAGCCCCAGCAGGTTAACGGTTAAACCCTCTGTAATCGAAATACACCCAGTGCATACTTACACCAATAATATTTGGATGGCTTAACTCCTGCAGCAGTTTGATTTCTCTTAATGCTGTTCTGTTTATGCCTGGATAAAATGTAGATAAAACGTGTTAACACTGGATAATTTGTAGTTCTTCGTTTGGTACAAACTCATTTATCTTTTATGCGATTGCGCAACGATTCGCACTTAAACAGATGTGAACCCTTGTGTATTCCATTTGCCCACAACAAGTAACAGCTAGTACAAGCAGTTTACAAATGCTGCCGTCAAACATTAAACACATTGCCTTCTATCCAGTGGTTATAAATGCAACTTACCATCCTTAGCTTCTGCTCTGTGTCCCAGCTTAATCTACATTACAAGAGGATATTAAAATTATAATATGATATACACTTGTAAATACCACATACACATAAATCCACATGATTGGGTGAGCCTTACACCATCAAATTCCTGGGGAAAATCTTCAGAAAGGTACCCCCATACAAATCCAACACAGACTTTAACATAGATACATTTTATTTTACATGCATATTAATATGTGCAATAGGCAGATTCACACAGATCATCACACATACCCAAACAATATAACCATACTCTGGCTGCCTGCACAGATCTCCTCCTAGGATGAACCTGGAGACCATTTGCCCAAACATATATTCCTTACAGCCAAAGAACAATAACCAGAGGACATAAGAGTATGGAGGGGTGCTCCCCTCTAACGTTAAACCATGAAGAAGAACTTCTCAGCCAATAGGAAAGCACCAATTATAGAGAAAGGAAAAAAGTTTCCCGTTAACGAGATAAAGAATAATGAAGACACGAACAGGATCCAATTCTCTCTAAATGTATTAAACACATGATCACTTTAATTTGTCATTTTGATTTTGAGTTTTTACAGGTGTATGCCAAGGGATTAATAAAAGGTTAAACTATTAAAGGTTCAGGAATCGCCCCCAAGATGTAACCGACACAAATAACTGGCCTACCCACCGAATATGACGCCAAAACCAAACATGTAAAACATGAGCAAAGGAACAGAAGTAAGCAAACGTACACATACCTTTTTAATTGCCACAATCCGGTCAGTCTTCTTATCCCGGGCTTTATATACTGTGGCAAACTAGAAAAAAAAGGGTCACCTGGCAGTTTAGGATCAGATGTGTTCCTTTAATGTGCAAATCCCTTGGGGCGGGAAGACTCCTAGCGTTTATATATTCACTATTCTTCCTATGTTACATAATACAAACACCAAGTGATATGTGGCCTTCATGCTGAGCATTAGCACAAAGAGCACCCACATTGCACAGTAGAATGCTAATGTAAAGGCGAGAACACTCCATCGTTCCAGTGTATGTTAAAACCTCAAGTTCTCTCCATACTCAGTGGCTCTGGGTCTCCATATGATGGAAAGGTTTTAACTGAATGTTCCTAACACGATGCTGTGAGTTGTTTAAATAGGACAATCCCTAAACACTGATCTCCATAGTTTCAGAGAGCTTGCAAGCGAGCCATTTCCTTCAAATTCCACATAAATTACATTTTTTTCCTCCCCATGCAGGCACCTAACTTCCCATGTGTTCATAAAGAAGCCATGATGATACCTGAGCCCACATGACGCTACGCAGCATAAGCTCACCTGTCCTTCTCCTAAGAAATCCAACTTCTCGTACTGCTTGGCCCGGGACCGCACCTCAATACCTGCAGACAACAAACCCTCCATCATCACAAATACACCATCCACCTTCTACTGTCAATGCCGGCATTTAACACTAGACCACGCCCACTGCACGCCACTTCCGGGCGCGACAGGAGCGCCAAAGTGACGCAGCTACCATTCTGTCCTGCTTCGAGAGCTTCATACACTAGATACACAAACAAAGCTTTAACCTCGTCGTCTTTACTTTTTAACCTCTCTTAGCCGATAACGTAGCGTAGGTAGCAATGATATTGATTTCCATGGAAATACTCCACACCAATATGACAATATGGACAGGGACTGAGATGCGTGTTAAGGTAGTTGAAGTGGAGTTTGGGCGTCCTCTGGTGTTTAGCACTCTTGTTTCCAGTAACCACATATGACCCCGGGGTATCCGTTACGGCTAATAAAAGACCTTGGCATATGGAAGGCTGTTATCTCCATGGTTACTAACGGCTTCTAAAGTAGGCGGTGCCAGGACCATTGTACAGAATAAAGAAGATACGGTATTAGGACGAAGAGCCGGCCCTTTAACCTTTCTGACTAACGGAGCTTATGAGAGTTTACTGTGAACGTGTATTAAATAAGGGTAGCGGCTAATTCCTACCCAGTAGAAGGACTCTGGTGATCTCAACAGACCATGTGACTGTTTGGTCACATGGTACAAAGACCTACAGAAAGCAGCAGCAGCAGCAGCAGCAGCAGCAGCAGCAGCAGCAGCAGCAGCAGCAGCAGCAGCAGCAGCAGCAGCAGCAGCAGCAGCAGCAGCAGCAGCAGCAGCAGCAGCAGCAGCAGCAGCAGCAGCAGCAGCAGCAGCAGCAGCACGGGACGTGCAGATGACTACAGATGGCCTGTGCTGGGCTGCTGTTTCTTTTTCAATAACGTGGGATGTGAGGGTGAAGCTTTAACAGAAGTACTGAAAATACAGAATATTATGGAGGCAGAAGGAAACTTGAATCTGTGAAATAATTCACAGTGAGTCTCTCTCTCTCTCTCTCTCTCTCTCTCTCTCTGTGTGCCAGTGAGTGTCTTTCTCTCTGTGTGCCAGTGAGTGTCTTTCTCTCTGTGTGCCAGTGAGTGTCTTTCTCTCTGTGTGCCAGTGAGTGTCTTTCTCTCTGTGTGCCAGTGAGTGTCTTTCTCTCTGTGTGCCAGTGAGTGTCTTTCTCTCTGTGTGCCAGTGAGTGTCTTTCTCTCTGTGTGCCAGTGAGTGTCTTTCTCTCTGTGTGCCAGTGAGTGTCTCTCTCTGTGTGCCAGTGAGTGTCTCTCTCTGTGTGCCAGTGAGTCTTTCTCTCTCTGTGCCAGTCAGTGTCTCTCTTTCTGTGCCAGTCAGTGTCTCTCTCTCTGTGCCAGTGAGTGTGTGTGTCTCTCTCTCTCTCTGTGCCAGTGAGTGTGTGTCTCTCTCTCTCTCTGTGCCAGTGAGTGTGTGTGTGTCTCTCTCTCTCTCTGTGCCAGTGAGTGTGTCTCTCTGTGCCAGTGAGTGTGTGTGTATCTCTCTATCTGTGCCAGTGAGTGTGTGTGTGTCCCTCTCTGTGCCAGTGTCTCTCTCTCTCTCTCTCTCTGTGTGCCAGTGAGTGTGTGTCTCTGTGTGCCAGTGTGTGTCTCTCTCTGTGTGCCAGTGTGTGTCTCTCTCTGTGTGCCAGTGTGTGTCTCTCTGTGTCAGTGTGTGTCTCTCTGTGTCAGTGTGTGTCTCTCTGTGCCAGTGTGTGTGTGTCTCTCTCTGTGCCAGTGAGTGTCTCTCTCTCTCTCTCTCTCTCTCTCTCTCTGTGTGCCAGTGAGTGTGTGTCTCTCTCTCTGTGCCAGTGAGTGTGTGTGTCTCTCTCTCTGTGCCAGTGAGTGTGTGTGTCTCTCTCTCTGTGCCAGTGAGTGTGTGTCTCTCTCTCTGTGCCAGTGAGTGTGTGTCTCTCTCTCTGTGCCAGTGTGTGTCTCTCTCTCTGTGCCAGTGTGTGTGTCTCTCTGTGCCAGTCAGTGTATGTCTCTCTGTGCCAGTGAGTGTGTGTCTCTCTCTCTGTGCCAGTGAGTGTGTGTCTCTCTCTCTGTGCCAGTGAGTGTGTATCTCTCTCTCTCTGTGCCATTGAGTGTGTGTCTCTCTGTTCCAGTGAGTGTGTGTGTGTCTCTCTCTGTGCCAGTGAGTGTCTCTCTCTGTGCCAGTGAGTGTCTCTCTCTGTGCCAGTGAGTGTCTCTCTCTGTGCCAGTGAGTGTGTGTGTGTGTGTGTCTCTCTCTCTCTCTCTGTGCCAGTGAGTGTGTGTGTCTCTCTCTCTCTGTGCCAGTGAGTGTGTGTGTCTCTCTCTCTCTGTGCCAATGAGTGTGTGTCTCTGTGCCAGTGAGTGTGTGTGTCTCTCTGTGTCTCTCTGTGCCAGTGAGTGTGTGTGTGTCTCTCTCTGTGCCAGTGAGTGTGTGTGTCTCTCTCTGTGCCACTGAGTACGTGTGTGTCTCTCTCTCTGTGCCAGTGAGTGTCTCTCTCTCTGTGCCAGTGAGTGTCTCTCTCTCTGTGCCAGTGAGTGTGTGTGTCTCTCTCTCTGTGCCAGTGAGTGTGTGTGTCTCTCTCTCTTTGGCAGTGAGTGTGTGTGTCTCTCTGCGGCAGTGAGTGTGTGTCTCTCTGTGGCAGTGAGTGTGTGTGTATCTCTCTCTGTGCCAGTGAATGTGTGTCTCTCTCTGTGCCAGTGAGTGTGTGTGTGTCTCTCTATGTGTGTGCCAGTGAGTGTGTGTGTCTCTCTCTCTGTGCCAGTGAGTGTCTCTCTGTCTCTGTGCCAGTGAGTGTCTGTCTCTGCCAGTGAGTGTCTGTCTCTGTGCCAGTGTCTCTCTCTGTGCCAGTGAGTGCCTCTCTCTCTCTGTGCCAGTGAGTATGTGTGTCTCTCTCTCTCTGTGCCAGTGTGTGTGTGTCTCTCTCTGTGCCAGTGTGTGTGTGTCTCTCTCTGTGCCAGTCAGTGTCTGTCTCTCTGTGCCAGTGAGTGTGTCTCTCTCTGTGCCAGTGAGTGTGTGTCTCTCTCTCTCTCTGTGCCAGTGAGTGTGTGTCTCTCTCTCTGTGCCAGTGAGTGTGTCTCTCTCTCTGTGCTATTGAGTGTGTGTCTCTCTGTTCCAGTGAGTGTGTGTGTGTGTGTGTCTCTCTCTGTGCCAGTGAGTGTCTCTCTCTGTGCCAGTGAGTGTCTCTCTCTGTGCCAGTGAGTGTCTCTCTCTCTCTCTCTCTCTCTCTCTCTCTCTCACAGAGACAGACAGAGAGAGAGAGAGAGAGAGAAAGAGAGAGACACTCACTGGCACAGAGAGAGAGAGAAACGCACACACA
Organism: Spea bombifrons; assembly: GCF_027358695.1. Classification (NCBI taxonomy): domain Eukaryota; kingdom Metazoa; phylum Chordata; class Amphibia; order Anura; family Pelobatidae; genus Spea; species Spea bombifrons. Next base: position 145,429,596 of record NC_071087.1, read on the forward strand.
GAGAGACACACACTCACTAGCACACACAGAGAGAGAGACACACACACACACACTCACTGCCACAGAGAGAGACACACACACACTCACTGCCACAGAGAGAGACACACACACACTCACTGCCACAGAGACACACACTCACTGCCACAGAGAGAGACACACACTCACTGCCACAGAGGGACACACACTCACTGCCACAGAGAGAGAGAGAGACACACTCACTTGTACAGAGAGAGAGAGAGACACACTCACTTGTACAGAGAGAGAGACACTCACTGGCACAGAGAGAGAGAAAGAGAGAGAGAGACACTCACTGGCACAGAGAGAGAGAGAGAGAGAGAGACACTAATATTTGGTTATGAACTTGTGTTTTCTCTTGAAGATAGGCTAACACTGTATTGGTTTTGTATTTTGTAATAAAGCTGTGACCTGTTTCCATCCATATATACCTGTGTCTGTGGTTGTTTGGGTAAGTTGTTTTGGGGTTGTAAGGGTGGTTTTATTTAGCCCGGAGCACAAGTCCTCCTGTTAGGGGACATACTAAAACGAATGACAAAATGGAATGCCCATAGACTTTAATGGGGAGGAATGCCCATAGACTATAATGGGGAGGAATGCCCATAGACTATAATGGGGAGGAATGCCCATAGACTATAATGGGGAGGAATGCCCATAGACTATAATGGGGAGGAATGCCCATAGACTATAATAGAGGGGAAAAGAATAATTGATTTTTAAATAAAAGTTTAAGACATATCTAGATCTTTGGCACACATTCTCCTCTAGCACAGACACAGGATCTAAAACTCAGATTATGTGGGATTATAGCTACTTTCTATGGAATGACAGGTGAATGACAGTTTTGAGTGAATGCCCATAGGATATAATGGGAGAAAAATTAAACTTGTTTTTTAGAGAAAACCATCTTAAATATCATATAGATCTTTGTCATGTATACTCCCCTAGTAGAGTTATAGGTTCTAAACCTCATATTAAGTGGAATTATAGCTGTGTTCTATGGAATGACAGGTGAATGACAGTATTGATGGAATGCCCATAGGATAATGTTATCTCTATGTTTAATGCTGTGACGGAACCCTCCATCACTGGGACCACTGGAGAAGCCTGACTGCCACCCTCCTCCCTATTGACTATGGGCCCTGGGTTTGTAAAGACTTCTGTGGCTACCCCCCAGCAGTATCATCTCATCACTTGCTGAGGGGATTATCTCCAGCATACAGCCAGGATCTGCAACCAGGGAGTGACTGCCATTGTTTCAGTTTAATGTTGTATAAATCAGTCTCCCCCCCATTGTATTGTTAATCTCGTTACTGCCCCTGTTGTCTCTGGGAGGCAGATTAAGGGGGGCGGTTTGTGTCCCAATATCTTATTTTATGTAAATGTGTGTTTTGATGGACATATCCAGCCCTGTGTGTCCAAAATAAATCAGTCTTCGTTTGGTTTTACCCTACACTGAGTCTCGGCGCGTGACTGGGGAAAGTGTTGTCCCAGGCTAAGGGAGCACAAGACAGCGGAGGTAGTCGGTCGGACCAGCCAGCCCCGTGACATTGGTGGCAAGCGGCGGGATTGCTTCTTAGTCTGAGGGACACTTACTTTCTACCGGGATTAACCGACAGGACGACAGACTTCGGTCGCCTTGACGAACACATGGATGTGGTATCAGAATTCCAGGGGCTGCTGCGGGTCATCCTCTCCTGCTACACCACTACTCTGCCTACAGAACAATATCAGAATCTGAGGCAACTGGTTCGACGGTCACTATGGCAGAGAGCTGCTATATGCCGGGGTCAGTGTCTTCCAAGCTCCGAACAAAATATTAGAGACCAGCGGGAACTACGGATGCCATTCCCTTAGTGCAGAGAATTACATCACATGCCGTTTCCAGTCTCTTAAATTCTATTAAGGTTTGGGGACCAGGGCATTTTTATTTTTGTAACGGTTATAAGTTGCACCTGCAACCTGTAGCTTTCCTATCAACTGCTCGCAAAAATATATTTCTTTCCCCAGGTAACTAGAGTTAATAAATAATAGTTCCTTTTTTACACTTGAAGTATAACATTGCATAGCCTATATTGGTGTTAATACAGGTATTTTATTTTTGTATCTCTCATGTGGTACATAGTTGGAATTAAAATTAATACTACTAAAATAGACTGTCCCAAACATGACATGTCGGAATGGAAATGTAGGTGTATTTTGGCTTTTATGAAATGTTTTGTGCATCTTGCTATAAACTTGTGCACCGAAAAATGCACCTGCCCCTTAAGCCCGCCGCAACTGCGACCGGGTCCGCCACTCAAAGGGGCCGGGAAGCCCCCGCCAGGGCCGGCCTTACAGGTGTGCGTCCGCACAGGGTTTAAATTAAAACATCGGGGGGGGGGTTGGTTTTTTTTTACTTTATTTAAAATCCTTCATGTTAAATAAAGTTTTTTTCTTAAGAGGATGTTAAATAAAGTTAAAACAAAAAAAAAACGGTGTTTTAATTTAAGTCCCGGGTCGCTCGTGAAGTTTTCAGCGACCGCTTGGCGCCCTTCACTCTCCGAGACTCCGTCGGGGTGCCGGCGTTTCATGCTGAGCGCTGGAATTATGCCACACCGCGGCAGAGCGGGAAGACGGCTCCCATCGCAGGACTCCGGCAACAAGGTAATTAAGGATAGGGAGAGGGGGCTAGATAGTGAAAAGGGGCAGAGGGGGGAAGGCAGTGAGAAGGGGCAGAGGTGGTAGATAGTGAGAAGGGGCAGAGGGGGGAGATTTTTTTCCTTTCTTTTTTTGGGGGATGGGGGGCGCCAGAGGAGTAGTCCGCACAGGGCGCCAGAACACTTAAGGCCGGCTCTGTCTCTGTGTGTAGTGCTATGTCCGTGTGTAATGTTATCTCCTTGCGTAATGCTGTGTCCATGTGCAATGCTATGCCCATGTGTAATGCTATGCCCATGCTTAATGCTATTTCCATTTTTAACGCTATCTCCATGTGTAATGCTATCTCCATGTTTAATGCTATGTCCATGATTAATGCTATCAACATGTTTAATGCTATCTGCTATACACAAAACAAAGCAAGAATTCAGCGCATACCCAGTAAATATCATTCAAAAAAACCTAAAGAATATATATTGGGGATTTCTTTATACTATATGGCTATATCTAAGGCTCCTTAGACAGACACGTCCAACTCGGGGTATTTTGATGTAGTGGCAACTGAGCGTTATATAGCCATATAGTGTGATGCAACCCCCAATACTTACTCCTCAGATCAGTGATTGATATTCGCTGAATATGCGCGGAATTCTTCTATTGTTTTATGTTAGTGTGTGTGCAGGCATGTTATGACTTTGTGTGCAGGCATGTTATTACTGTGTGTGTCTGGGTATGATATTGTCTATGTGTGTCTCTCTGGGTATGATAGCATGCATTTGCGCTAGTTTAAGTGTCTGTGCATGTGTGTTAATGTATGGGCCTTGTTGTGTTAGTGTGAGTGTCTGTGTGTGTATTAGTGCTGATTGTCTGGTTGTGTTAGTGTCAGGCTGTGTGTTAATGTATGGGTCTGGTTGTGTTAGTGTGAGTGTCTGTGTGTGTATTAGTGCTGATTGTCTGGTTGTGTTAGTGTCAGGGTGTGTGTTAATGTATGGGTCTGGGTGTGTTAGTGTGAATGTCTGGGTGTGTGTATTAGTGCTGATTGTCTGGTTGTGTTAGTGTCTGGGTGTGTGTTAATGTATGGGTCTGGTTGTGTTAGTGTGAATGTCTGGGTGTGTGTATTAGTGCTGATTGTCTGGTTGTGTTAGTGTCTGGGTGTGTGTTAATGTATAGGTCTGGTTGTGTTAGTCTGAATGTCTGGGTGTGTATTAGTGCTGATTGTCTGGTTGTGTTAGTGTCAGGGTGTGTGTTAATGTATGGGTCTGGTTGTGTTAGTGTGAGTGTGTGTGTATTAGCGCTGATTGGTTGTGTTAGTGTCAGGGTGTGTGTTAATGTATGGGTCTGGTTGTGTTAGTGTGAATGTCTGGGTGTGTGTATTAGTGCTGATTGTCTGGTTGTGTTAGTGTCTGGGTGTGTGTTAATGTATGGGTCTGGTTGTGTTAGTGTGAATGTCTGGGTGTGTGTGTATTAGTGGTGATTGTCTGGTTGTGTTAGTGTGAGTCCCTGGGTGTGTGTGCTTTAGTAAAAAGATTGTGAGGAGAACCGGTGTGCCCCAAAAATAGTGTGTGCTAAATAAGTAAATCTCTTAAAAATACTTCCCTTTTGTTTTCTCACAGCTGCCTCCTTAAAAACAACTCTCTCCAGGTGTTGTAAAGTATAGGTTCAATTTCAATAGGGGGCGCTCATGTAAGAAAAACAAACGAAACAACAATAGTGTAGACTGTTCAGACGATACGGTGTTAATTATATTACGTTAGTTGCACTCACAATAGTGCTGAAGATTTGTGTCTGTTTCTCATTCCCCTCTCATAGCAGCTTGTGAAAAAGGTAGTAAATGGTTGCAATCACGGGATCCAATGCACGTAAAATTATGTGCAAGGTGCGCTCAGGGAGGGGGGTAGGGGAAGACCACGGTGTCCAGGATCTCTTCTCCAAATGTCATGGAATTTCAGGTCCAATCCCCCGAACGCTGTGATACAGTGCGGCAACTTCTTCCAGCCAGGGAGCGGGAAAACCACCCCCAGAGAATAAACAACTGCTGCTTATATTTAAAAATATAGGTTTATTATGGGAATATGCCTTTAAAATAATGTTATTTAAATTTTAAAAAAAGTACTTTAAGATATATAAAATATAAATATGTAAAAGTCAAACGATTAAGTTAAATAAAAAGTCTTTCCTCAACGCGTTTCGGCTTTAATGGCTTCCTCAGGAAAAAAAATGGATTTGATCGCTTCTTCCACTCTTTTTGTATGTGTTAATTCGTTGTATTTTCTTCTATATACGCTAGATGGCGGTGTAACGTTGTTTCCCAGAACATGAGGACGTGTTGTACACACATGTACACTAGGTGGCGCTGTTACGTCATTCCACAATACGTGAGGACGTATTGGAGGCTGGATGTGCGTACTGGCGTCATTCTGTTTATACGCGTCCCCATAGAAACGGCTTCTCCGTAGGGCTGTCTGTTTTCTTGGTGTTGCATCGGCTCCTAGTGTCCTGCTGTGCTGTGCTGTGCAGTGCAGATGTTAAGAAATGACATTTGAAGACGGATTAACATGAACGCTAAGTATAAACGCTATAGGATGTAAACGTTTAAGGATGTGATTGCATTAAACGTGGATATATGAACTATAACTAAACATACTATGGGTTTTGTTTATACATAAATGTCTATATGAATCCACGGAAAAGAGAGCAATAAGGGTGGAAAAGTGCCAAACAATAATACAAAATATGAAATATTGGAATTGTGTATAGTAAAAAGTAATATTGAAGAAGCCATGAATGAATAAGTAGTCTGTGTCTATTTATTTCAAATGGGGGTTAGGATCCCTTAGGTGAAAGCGTGAATATCCAAGTTTATGTTCAAGCCTTCTTTTTTTATATGTTCCTAATTTAAAGATCCACTTAGTTTCCTTTCTTGAAATGTTTTCTGCACTATTTCCTCCTCTCCAATTTGGGGGTACAATGTCTATTCCCATGATTCAAAATTGATTAATTGAGAAAACAGGACATGAATTACAGTATCGCGGGACACCGTGTTTAATGCTTGAATTCATAATGTTCCCAAGATGTTCCTAAATTCTTCCTTTAAGTGGTCTGGTTGTTCTTCCCCCATACTGTGCACCACATGGACATTGTAATAAATAAATTACAGATTTGGTGGTGCAGGTGATGAATTTCTTAATTTCGTATGTAGTCCCTGTCCTATTACTGATAAAACTGTTTGTTTTCCTTGGTAGGTAGGTGCACATCTTGCACCTACCGCATGGGAAAAAAACAATGGGTTTCTTGCCCAGAAAGGTATTAAAATTAATTTCTGTTTTCTTTGTTGGGAGGAAAATGTTTTTCAAATTATTTATTTTTTTGTATACGATTTGAGGTTTTTCCGGTAAGAGGGGTCCTAAAATGTCATCGCTCTTCAGGACATGCCAGATCGTAAATATGGGTCCCTAGGGTGGAGCAATTGGAGAGCAGGGTGGGCCAATGCTCCGTTTCCCCATGCTGTGGAAATTCCATGCCGAGTTTTCCAGGAGGCAAGAAATCTGCAGGATCCGGTCCGGGATGCCAATGGGGCCGGCATCAGGCACAGGTGCTGGACATTAAAAACCCCTGGAGCTTGATACTCAGAGAGACTGTTGGGGGAAGAGGAAGTTCCCTGTGCTCCCAGGGCAAGGAGAGGCCCTGAAGAAGACAATCCCTGCCTGGACGTTTTGTGTGTTGTCTGGGGGAGGTTTTCCAGAGCCTGGCGTAGCTGGGTCTGGCTGGGAGGTTGAGGTAGTGGGTGATTAGGCTGGTCAGTCTGCACCAGCATAGTTCAGTTAGAGAGGGCTCCAATTGGGAGCTAGGTTTTCTTTTGCAGGTTTCACAAATATGCAATACTTTTATCCAGCAAAAAGAAACTTCACGTCCGGATCATCAATAAGTCGTCACAAACACATCAAGGCCATCCTCCATAAGCATATGTATTTCAGCCAGCAATACACAAGGGCACATACCATGCAACAGTCAAACAGTGGTTTTTGGGGTTTAAGCGGTTAAAATAAGGAGGAAAAAAAACGAAAAAAAAAAACCAAAAAAAAAATGAGCTGCTGTTCCTGGCTCTAATTGCCCTGGAGGACTTAGGTGCTTAGGACCCCTAAAAGTGACATGTATGGCCCTCATGCTATAGGGTTTGTCACATATGGTGGAGGATGCGGGCAAAGCACTGCTATGGTCTGTGGGCAGAAAGCAGGAACCAAAAAAAATAAAAAATGAGCTGCTGTTCCTGGCTCTAATTGCCCTAGAGGACTTAGGTGCTTAGGACCCCTAAAAGTGACATGTATGGCCCTCATGCTATAGGGTTTGTCACATATGGTGGAGGATGCGGGCAAAGCACTGCTATGGTCTGTGGGCAGAAAGCAGGAACCAAAAAAAAAAAAAGAGAGAGAGAAAAAAAAAATGTGCTTTATTTTAACCGCTTAAACCCCAAAAACCACTGTTTGACTGTTGCATGGTATGTGCCCTTGTGTATTGCTGGCTGAAATACATATGCTTATGGAGGATGGCCTTGATGTGTTTGTGTTGACTTATTGATGATCCGGACGTGAAGTTTCTTTTTGCTGGATAAAAGTATTGCATATTTGTGAAACCTGCAAAAGAAAACCTAGCTCCCAATTGGAGCCCTCTCTAACTGAACTATGCTGGTCCAGACTGACCAGCCTAATCACCCACTACCTCAACCTCCCAGCCAGACCCAGCTACGCCAGGCTCTGGAAAACCTCCCCCAGAAAACACACAAAACGTCCAGGCAGGTATTGCCTCACTTGGCTCAGGGATTGTCTTCTTCAGGGCCTCTCCTTGCCCTAGGAGCACAGGGAACTTCCTCTTCCCCCAACAGTCTCTCTGAGTATCACGCTCCAGGGGCTTTTAATGTCCAGCACCTGTGTCTGATGCCGGCCCCATAGGAATCCCGGACCGGATCCTGCAGATTTCTTGCCTCCTGGAAAACTCGGCATGGAATTTCCACAGCATGGGGAAACGGAGCATTGGCCCACCCTGCTCTCCAATTGCTCCACCCTGTGGTGTTTAAACCAAATATAAAAATATATCTCACAAAGGTTCGTCTACATTAAAAGGTATTTATTATAAGGTAACAACACAGCAAACACATTTATCTCATATACACACACATAGCCAAACCCCACAGGACAACAACCCCCTTTTTATCTCTCTCTCTATACATATAACAATTCCCTTCAACACAATTTGATCTCACCCAATGTTAAGCCTCCAGATCCGATAATAGCTCACTGCCGGGAGCTGACTCTCACCACATCCACCATGGAGGAAAAGGAAAAAGAACTGAAAGAGTCCATGTGTGGTATTATATTATATACCCTTCATTTGACGTCACATCCTGTTTCATCACTTCCTTTAGTGAACTGTGGGAGGGAAGGATTCTAAGAACGCCCACCTTAACCTAATCCCTTTGTTTATGGGGACAAGACAAGTTACCACACACCCCAGGGACCCATATTTACGATCTGGATAGCACCTGTACCCAAATGCCACACTAAGCATCTCCCTGGGGTTTACACTGTCACAAATGCTATGTCCATGTTTAATGCTTTATCCATGTGTAAGGCAGTGTCAGTGTTTAATGCTATCTCCATGTTTAATGTTATCTCTATGTGCAATGCTATGTCCATGTTTAATGCTGTGGCAGGAACCACTTTTTCGCTGCCTGAACCATGGCATTTTTTATACAAGTGGTGTTTAAATCTGCTACCACTAGTGGCCGCCCTCTGGAGCACTCAGAACTCAGGTGTGCCTTGTTACCTGGGTTGAGCCCTAGCCAATACATCCAGCTGGCCCTTGTTACCTGTGATTACCCTGCCTTTATGAACCTGCCCTGCCCTTCAGTCAGGGCCTTTGTATTGAAGTCTATGGATCTTCCTGCTGTGGCTCGGCACCTGTACTGTTCCTGGTTCCCTGCTTTGTGTCCTGATCAAGCGGACTCCCTGCTTTGTGTCCTGATCAAGCGGGTTCCCTGCTTTGTGTCCTGATCAATCGGACTCCCTGTTTTGTGTCCTGATCAATCGGACTCCCTGTTTTGTGTCCTGATCAATCGGACTCCCTGCTTTGTGTCCTGATCAAGCGGGCTCCCTGCTTTGTGTCCTGATCAAGCGGACTCGCTGCTTTGTGTCCTGATCAAGCGGACTCGCTGCTTTGTGTCCTGATCAAGCGGGCTCCCTGCTTTGCGTCCTGATCAAGCGGACTCGCTGCTTTGCGTCCTGATCAAGCGGACTCGCTGCTTTGCGTCCTGATCAAGCGGACTCGCTGCTTTGCGTCCTGATCAAGCGGACTCGCTGCTTTGCGTCCTGATCAAGCGGACTCGCTGCTTTGCGTCCTGATCAAGCGGACTCGCTGCTTTGCGTCCTGATCAAGCGGACTCGCTGCTTTGCGTCCTGATCAAGCGGACTCGCTGCTTTGCGTCCTGATCAAGCGGACTCGCTGCTTTGCGTCCTGATCAAGCGGACTCGCTGCTTTGCGTCCTGATCAAGCGGACTCGCTGCTTTGCGTCCTGATCAAGCGGACTCGCTGCTTTGCGTCCTGATCAAGCGGACTCGCTGCTTTGCGTCCTGATCAAGCGGACTCGCTGCTTTGCGTCCTGATCAAGCGGACTCGCTGCTTTGCGTCCTGATCAAGCGGACTCGCTGCTTTGCGTCCTGATCAAGCGGACTCGCTGCTTTGCGTCCTGATCAAGCGGACTCGCTGCTTTGCGTCCTGATCAAGCGGACTCGCTGCTTTGCGTCCTGATCAAGCGGACTCGCTGCTTTGCGTCCTTCCAAGCGGACTCCCTGCTATGCGTCCTTCCAAACGGACTCCCTGCTTTGCGTCCTTCCAAGCGGACTCCCTGCTTTGCGTCCTTCCAAGCGGACTCCCTGCTTTGCGTCCTTCCAAGCGGACTCCCTGCTATGCGTCCTTCCAAACGGACTCCCTGCTATGCGTCCTTCCAAGCGGACTCCCTGCTTTGCGTCCTTCCAAGCGGACTCCCTGCTTTGCGTCCTTCCAAGCGGACTCCCTGCTATGCGTCCTTCCAAACGGACTCCCTGCTATGCGTCCTTCCAAACGGACTCCCTGCTATGCGTCCTTCCAAACGGACTCCCTGCTTTGTGTCCTCATGAAGACCATTCACCTACATCTGTTACATCACCTGAGAAATCCAACAAGCCTGTTACCAGTATGAAAAAGGAATCTTCTAGGAAACGTGAACCCCTTACCACAACCGAATTGCAACAAAGGCGTGATGATGAGGCTTGCTTTTACTGTGGCAAAAAGGGACACTGGATCACCCAATGTCCTCTGAAACCTCCCAAACCCTCTGTACTGATTGAACAGTCTACGTCACAAGCACAGAGCTCTCCTAAAAGGGGAAGTAGCTTTATTCCCCAGGACAGTGAACGCATGGAGTATATACCACCCCTGGTGATTCCTAATGCTTCTCAAACTCCAGTGTATGTCCAGCTGAAGCCTGAAGCCTGATGACTGTTCTGTGATGGAATGCAGCTTCTGTGATTCTACAGTCTGTGGCAGTGTGGGTTGCTCCCATATGGATGAACTTCCTATTGCTTTCTGTTCAGCCATGATTGCAACTCCTATCACTCTTACCTCAGCAAAGTGTGATACACCAGAGACTACCATAGCCCCTAATATCTCCTCTGGACTGATAGCAAAGATACATGACCCTATTCCATCTCTGAGGAGGAAGGGACCTTCCATCAGTGCTTCCCATACCAAGTCTGCTTCTCCTGTTTTGAACCAGTGCAGTTCTGCTACTACCCCCCTGCCCCCAGTAGTGCCCTGGGTACAGGGCAGCTATGCATGGGCGTAGGAACCCCTAAAAATCTGGGGGGGATAGCATTTTTACTGGTAGGGTATACCTGACCATTTCACCAACAGGGACTTGTATGACATTGCATTATAAATACATAGACATTAATATGTAGTCGGTCCCCCTTTGCAGCTATAACGGCTTCCACTCTTCTGGGAACGATTTCCACGAGATTTTGGAGAGTTTCTGTGGGGAATTTTTGCAACCATGCCTTTATGGACCTTGTTTTGTACACTGAGGCACAGACCTTCCCCAAAACTGTTCCCACAAAGTTAGAAGCATAGTGCTGTCCAAAATGTCTTGGTTTATCACCTTCAGCTCATAAAACGTTCTACTGGATGAATGGGAGAAAATTCCCACAGAAACAGAAAAATCTTACAACCACAGATGGACCCCACTGGACACGGCCACAGAGACTACTATGATGTATTGAAGGATCCATCTAAGACTCCTAACACGTCATGCACACAGGAACATATCCACACACTTAGACACTTGAATAACATACATACACATGCACACACTAACATACACACACACACACAATAATACAACCAAAAAGATTTCCACCCTAATATACCTAGACACATGCCCACTATAACACACCTGAAAACAGACTAACATACCCACAAAAACAGATGTGCACAATAACATACCCACAAATCACACCCAGACACGCATTCAAACACATCCTTCACTTACTCTGCCTACCCCTAGATTTAACACGTGGCGCTTTGTATTAGTGATGCCCTAGACCAAGTAGCACCCCGCAATATTCTCTTGTGTCCAAATGCTACATACAGTGACACACACTCATTTTAACCAGAAATAGGCCTGGATTTAACCCTAGGCGCCCCTGAGTTAAACATGTGTTACAGGGAATCATTCTCTTCCCTTTAAGTACGACATGCCTGCTCATACACACACATATGCACTGCTCTTACGCATGCCTGCCCACAAAAACACATATATACGCTGCAGTTTCCTGCACATACACACTTGCCAGTACTCACACATATGCACTACCCTTATACACGCCTGCCCAAACATACATAAACTGCTCACACACACATGCCTCCCCATAAATATACACTGCCCTTGAACATACTTACACAGACGTATACACTATAAGACAAATACACTCCTAATATACACACATATACACTGCCCATACAGACGTACACATATACACTGCCCATACACACGTACACATATACACTGCCCATACACACGTACACATATACACTGCCCATACACACGTACACATATACACTGCCCATACACACGTACACATATACACTGCCTATACAGACGTACACATATACACTGCCCATACACACGTACATATATACACTGCCCATACACACGTACACATATACACTGCCCATACACACGTACACATATACACTGCCCATATACACGTACACATATACACTGCCCATATACACGTACACATATACACTGCCCATACACACTGCCCATACACACGTACACATATACACTGCCCATACAGACGTACACATATACACTGCCCATACAGACGTACACATATACACTGCACATACAGACGTACAGATATACACTGCCCATACAGACGTACAGATATACACTGCCCATACACACGTACACATATACACTGCCCATACACACGTACACATATACACTGCCCATACACACGTATGCACATACACTGCCCTTATATGCGCGTGCCCATACACACACATATACACACCTGCCCTATACACACACATATGCCTGCCCAAGTGCCCATACACATTCATAGACATTGCCCGTATACATGCCTCACCATATATATATGCGCACACACACATATCTACCACCAGACCCCCCCTCGTTTTGCACATCAGACCCCCCTCGTTTTGCACATCAGACCCCCCCCTCGTTTTGCACATCAGACCCCCCTGGTTTTGCACATCAGACCCCCCCCTCGTTTTGCACATCAGACCCCCCCTCGTTTTGCACATCAGACCCCCCTCGTTTTGCACATCAGACCCCCCCCGTTTTGCACATCAGACCCCCCCTCGTTTTGCACATCAGACCCCCCCCCTCGTTTTGCACATCAGACCCCCCCCCTCGTTTTGCACATCAGACCCCCCCCCCTCGTTTTGCACATCAGACCCCCCCCTCGTTTTGCACATCAGACCCCCCCTCGTTTTGCACATCAGACCCCCCCCTCGTTTTGCACATCAGACCCCCCCCTCGTTTTGCACATCAGACCCCCCCCCCTCGTTTTGCACATCAGACCCCCCCCCTCGTTTTGCACATCAGACCCCCCCCCTCGTTTTGCACATCAGACCCCCCCCCTCGTTTTGCACATCAGACCCCCCCCTCGTTTTGCACATCAGACCCCCCCCTCGTTTTGCACATCAGACCCCCCCCCTCGTTTTGCACATCAGACCCCCCCCCTCGTTTTGCACATCAGACCCCCCCCCTCGTTCTTCACATCTCTTACCTTTCTCTTCTTCCTTTCTGCTTTCTCTTCATCCTCTCCTTCTGGTTTGCCGCTCACTCTCAGTGCAGTGCGGCTGCGCACAGCTGTTTATGCTGAGCGCCGGGGCTGGGATATAAACGTCATATCCCATCGCCCGGTAAGTCTGCCCTTAATGTTGGACTGGTTAGGGAAATCCGTGATCTCCCCAACCAGTCCTGCACGCTGCAGCTGCTGATCGAGCAGCTGTGCACCGAGGGCACTTACCTCACACAGCCCTGGGGGGGATTTCTCTATTATCGGTCCCCCCCGCATGATTTCCTGGGGGGGATCTGTCCCCCCCGTCCCCCCCGGTTCCTACGCCCCTGCAGCTATGTGACCCCTGGTACATGGAAAGAGAAAGCACTGAATCTGCAGGATCCGGTCCGGGATGCCAATGGGGCCGGCATCAGGCACAGGTGCTGGACATTAAAAGCCCCTGGAGCTTGATACTCAGAGAGACTGTTGGGGGAAGAGGAAGTTCCCTGTGCTCCCAGGGCAAGGAGAGGCCCTGAAGAAGACAATCCCTGCCTGGACGTTTTGTGTGTTGTCTGGGGGAGGTTTTCCAGAGCCTGGCGTAGCTGGGTCTGGCTGGGAGGTTGAGGTAGTGGGTGATTAGGCTGGTCAGTCTGCACCAGCATAGTTCAGTTAGAGAGGGCTCCAATTGGGAGCTAGGTTTTCTTTTGCAGGTTTCACAAATATGCAATACTTTTATCCAGCAAAAAGAAACTTCACGTCCGGATCATCAATAAGTCGTCACAAACACATCAAGGCCATCCTCCATAAGCATATGTATTTCAGCCAGCAATACACAAGGGCACATACCATGCAACAGTCAAACAGTGGTTTTTGGGGTTTAAGCGGTTAAAATAAGGAGGAAAAAAAAAAAAACGAAAAAAAAAACAAACAAAAAATGAGCTGCTGTTCCTGGCTCTAATTGCCCTGGAGGACTTAGGTGCTTAGGACCCCTAAAAGTGACATGTATGGCCCTCATGCTATAGGGTTTGTCACATATGGTGGAGGATGCGGGCAAAGCACTGCTATGGTCTGTGGGCAGAAAGCAGGAACCAAAAAAAATAAAAAATGAGCTGCTGTTCCTGGCTCTAATTGCCCTAGAGGACTTAGGTGCTTAGGACCCCTAAAAGTGACATGTATGGCCCTCATGCTATAGGGTTTGTCACATATGGTGGACGATGCGGGCAAAGCACTGCTATGGTCTGTGGGCAGAAAGCAGGAACCAAAAAAAATAAAAAATGAGCTGCTGTTCCTGGCTCTAATTGCCCTAGAGGACTTAGGTGCTTAGGACCCCTAAAAGTGACATGTATGGCCCTCATGCTATAGGGTTTGTCACATATGGTGGAGGATGCGGGCAAAGCACTGCTATGGTCTGTGGGCAGAAAGCAGGAACCAAAAAAAAAAAGAGAGAGAAAAAAAAAATGTGCTTTATTTTAACCGCTTAAACCCCAAAAACCACTGTTTGACTGTTGCATGGTATGTGCCCTTGTGTATTGCTGGCTGAAATACATATGCTTATGGAGGATGGCCTTGATGTGTTTGTGTTGACTTATTGATGATCCGGACGTGAAGTTTCTTTTTGCTGGATAAAAGTATTGCATATTTGTGAAACCTGCAAAAGAAAACCTAGCTCCCAATTGGAGCCCTCTCTAACTGAACTATGCTGGTCCAGACTGACCAGCCTAATCACCCACTACCTCAACCTCCCAGCCAGACCCAGCTACGCCAGGCTCTGGAAAACCTCCCCCAGAAAACACACAAAACGTCCAGGCAGGTATTGCCTCACTTGGCTCAGGGATTGTCTTCTTCAGGGCCTCTCCTTGCCCTAGGAGCACAGACACGTCCAACTCGGGGTATTTTGATGTAGTGGCAACTGAGCGTTATATAGCCATATAGTGTGATGCAACCCCCAATACTTACTCCTCAGATCAGTGATTGATATTCGCTGAATATGCGCGGAATTCTTCTATTGTTTTATGTTAGTGTGTGTGCAGGCATGTTATGACTTTGTGTGCAGGCATGTTATTACTGTGTGTGTCTGGGTATGATATTGTCTATGTGTGTCTCTCTGGGTATGATAGCATGCATTTGTGCTAGTTTAAGTGTCTGTGCATGTGTGTTAATGTATGGGCCTTGTTGTGTTAGTGTGAGTGTCTGTGTGTGTATTAGTGCTGATTGTCTGGTTGTGTTAGCGTCAGGCTGTGTGTTAATGTATGGGTCTGGTTGTGTTAGTGTGAGTGTCTGTGTGTGTATTAGTGCTGATTGTCTGGTTGTGTTAGTGTCAGGGTGTGTGTTAATGTATGGGTCTGGGTGTGTTAGTGTGAATGTCTGGGTGTGTGTATTAGTGCTGATTGTCTGGTTGTGTTAGTGTCTGGGTGTGTGTTAATGTATGGGTCTGGTTGTGTTAGTGTGAATGTCTGGGTGTGTGTATTAGTGCTGATTGTCTGGTTGTGTTAGTGTCTGGGTGTGTGTTAATGTATAGGTCTGGTTGTGTTAGTCTGAATGTCTGGGTGTGTGTATTAGTGCTGATTGTCTGGTTGTGTTAGTGTCAGGGTGTGTGTTAATGTATGGGTCTGGTTGTGTTAGTGTGAGTGTGTGTGTATTAGTGCTGATTGGTTGTGTTAGTGTCAGGGTGTGTGTTAATGTATGGGTCTGGTTGTGTTAGTGTGAATGTCTGGGTGTGTGTATTAGTGCTGATTGTCTGGTTGTGTTAGTGTGAATGTCTGGGTGTGTGTGTATTAGTGGTGATTGTCTGGTTGTGTTAGTGTGAGTCCCTGGGTGTGTGTGCTTTAGTAAAAAGATTGTGAGGAGAACCGGTGTGCCCCAAAAATAGTGTGTGCTAAATAAGTAAATCTCTTAAAAATACTTCCCTTTTGTTTTCTCACAGCTGCCTCCTTAAAAACAACTCTCTCCAGGTGTTGTAAAGTATAGGTTCAATTTCAATAGGGGGCGCTCATGTAAGAAAAACAAACGAAACAACAATAGTGTAGACTGTTCAGACGATACGGTGTTAATTATATTACGTTAGTTGCACTCACAATAGTGCTGAAGATTTGTGTCTGTTTCTCATTCCCCTCTCATAGCAGCTTGTGGAAAAGGTAGTAAATGGTTGCAATCACGGGATCCAATGCACGTAAAATTATGTGCAAGGTGCGCTCAGGGAGGGGGGTAGGGGAAGACCACGGTGTCCAGGATCTCTTCTCCAAATGTCATGGAATTTCAGGTCCAATCCCCCGAACGCTGTGATACAGTGCGGCAACTTCTTCCAGCCAGGGAGCGGGAAAACCACCCCCAGAGAATAAACAACTGCTGCTTATATTTAAAAATATAGGTTTATTATGGGAATATGCCTTTAAAATAATGTTATTTAAATTTTTAAAAAAGTACTTTAAGATATATAAAATATAAATATGTAAAAGTCAAACGATTAAGTTAAATAAAAAGTCTTTCCTCAACGCGTTTCGGCTTTAATGGCTTCCTCAGGAAAAAAAATGGATTTGATCGCTTCTTCCACTCTTTTTGTATGTGTTAATTCGTTGTATTTTCTTCTATATACGCTAGATGGCGGTGTAACGTTGTTTCCCAGAACATGAGGACGTGTTGTACGCACATGTACACTAGGTGGCGCTGTTACGTCATTCCACAATACGTGAGGACGTATTGGAGGCTGGATGTGCGTACTGGCGTCATTCTGTTTATACGCGTCCCCATAGAAACGGCTTCTCCGTAGGGCTGTCTCTTTTCTTGGTGTTGCATCGGCTCCTAGTGTCCTGCTGTGCTGTGCTGTGCTGTGCAGTGCAGATGTTAAGAAATGACATTTGAAGACGGATTAACATGAACGCTAAGTATAAACGCTATAGGATGTAAACGTTTAAGGATGTGATTGCATTAAACGTGGATATATGAACTATAACTAAACATACTATGGGTTTTGTTTATACATAAATGTCTATATGAATCCACGGAAAAGAGAGCAATAAGGGTGGAAAAGTGCCAAACAATAATACAAAATATGAAATATTGGAATTGTGTATAGTAAAAAGTAATATTGAAGAAGCCATGAATGAATAAGTAGTCTGTGTCTATTTATTTCAAATGGGGGTTAGGATCCCTTAGGTGAAAGCGTGAATATCCAAGTTTATGTTCAAGCCTTCTTTTTTTATATGTTCCTAATTTAAAGATCCACTTAGTTTCCTTTCTTGAAATGTTTTCTGCACTATTTCCTCCTCTCCAATTTGGGGGTACAATGTCTATTCCCATGATTCAAAATTGATTAATTGAGAAAACAGGACATGAATTACAGTATCGCGGGACACCGTGTTTAATGCTTGAATTCATAATGTTCCCAAGATGTTCCTAAATTCTTCCTTTAAGTGGTCTGGTTGTTCTTCCCCCATACTGTGCACCACATGGACATTGTAATAAATAAATTACAGATTTGGTGGTGCAGGTGATGAATTTCTTAATTTCGTATGTAGTCCCTGTCCTATTACTGATAAAACTGTTTGTTTTCCTTGGTAGGTAGGTGCACATCTTGCACCTACCGCATGGGAAAAAAACAATGGGTTTCTTGCCCAGAAAGGTATTAAAATTAATTTCTGTTTTCTTTGTTGGGAGGAAAATGTTTTTCAAATTATTTGTTTTTTTGTATACGATTTGAGGTTTTTCCGGTAAGAGGGGTCCTAAAATGTCATCGCTCTTCAGGACATGCCAGATCGTAAATATGGGTCCCTAGGGTGGAGCAATTGGAGAGCAGGGTGGGCCAATGCTCCGTTTCCCCATGCTGTGGAAATTCCATGCCGAGTTTTCCAGGAGGCAAGAAATCTGCAGGATCCGGTCCGGGATGCCAATGGGGCCGGCATCAGGCACAGGTGCTGGACATTAAAAACCCCTGGAGCTTGATACTCAGAGAGACTGTTGGGGGAAGAGGAAGTTCCCTGTGCTCCCAGGGCAAGGAGAGGCCCTGAAGAAGACAATCCCTGCCTGGACGTTTTGTGTGTTGTCTGGGGGAGGTTTTCCAGAGCCTGGCGTAGCTGGGTCTGGCTGGGAGGTTGAGGTAGTGGGTGATTAGGCTGGTCAGTCTGCACCAGCATAGTTCAGTTAGAGAGGGCTCCAATTGGGAGCTAGGTTTTCTTTTGCAGGTTTCACAAATATGCAATACTTTTATCCAGCAAAAAGAAACTTCACGTCCGGATCATCAATAAGTCGTCACAAACACATCAAGGCCATCCTCCATAAGCATATGTATTTCAGCCAGCAATACACAAGGGCACATACCATGCAACAGTCAAACAGTGGTTTTTGGGGTTTAAGCGGTTAAAATAAGGAGGAAAAAAAAACGAAAAAAAAAAAAACAAAAAAAAAAATGAGCTGCTGTTCCTGGCTCTAATTGCCCTGGAGGACTTAGGTGCTTAGGACCCCTAAAAGTGACATGTATGGCCCTCATGCTATAGGGTTTGTCACATATGGTGGAGGATGCGGGCAAAGCACTGCTATGGTCTGTGGGCAGAAAGCAGGAACCAAAAAAAATAAAAAATGAGCTGCTGTTCCTGGCTCTAATTGCCCTAGAGGACTTAGGTGCTTAGGACCCCTAAAAGTGACATGTATGGCCCTCATGCTATAGGGTTTGTCACATATGGTGGAGGATGCGGGCAAAGCACTGCTATGGTCTGTGGGCAGAAAGCAGGAACCAAAAAAAAAAAAAAGAGAGAGAGAAAAAAAAAATGTGCTTTATTTTAACCGCTTAAACCCCAAAAACCACTGTTTGACTGTTGCATGGTATGTGCCCTTGTGTATTGCTGGCTGAAATACATATGCTTATGGAGGATGGCCTTGATGTGTTTGTGTTGACTTATTGATGATCCGGACGTGAAGTTTCTTTTTGCTGGATAAAAGTATTGCATATTTGTGAAACCTGCAAAAGAAAACCTAGCTCCCAATTGGAGCCCTCTCTAACTGAACTATGCTGGTCCAGACTGACCAGCCTAATCACCCACTACCTCAACCTCCCAGCCAGACCCAGCTACGCCAGGCTCTGGAAAACCTCCCCCAGAAAACACACAAAACGTCCAGGCAGGTATTGCCTCACTTGGCTCAGGGATTGTCTTCTTCAGGGCCTCTCCTTGCCCTAGGAGCACAGGGAACTTCCTCTTCCCCCAACAGTCTCTCTGAGTATCACGCTCCAGGGGCTTTTAATGTCCAGCACCTGTGTCTGATGCCGGCCCCATAGGAATCCCGGACCGGATCCTGCAGATTTCTTGCCTCCTGGAAAACTCGGCATGGAATTTCCACAGCATGGGGAAACGGAGCATTGGCCCACACTGCTCTCCAATTGCTCCACCCTGTGGTGTTTAAACCAAATATAAAAATATATCTCACAAAGGTTCGTCTACATTAAAAGGTATTTATTATAAGGTAACAACACAGCAAACACATTTATCTCATATACACACGCATAGCCAAACCCCACAGGACAACAACCCCCTTTTTATCTCTCTCTCTATACATATAACAATTCCCTTCAACACAATTTGATCTCACCCAATGTTAAACCTCCAGATCCGATAATAGCTCACTGCCGGGAGCTGACTCTCACCACATCCACCATGGAGGAAAAGGAAAAAGAACTGAAAGAGTCCATGTGTGGTATTATATTATATACCCTTCATTTGACGTCACATCCTGGTTCAACGCCCACCTTAACCTAATCCCTTTGTTTATGGGGACAAGACAAGTTACCACACACCCCAGGGACCCATATTTACGATCTGGATAGCACCTGTACCCAAATGCCACACTAAGCATCTCCCTGGGGTTTACACTGTCACAAATGCTATGTCCATGTTTAATGCTTTATCCATGTGTAAGGCAGTGTCAGTGTTTAATGCTATCTCCATGTTTAATGTTATCTCTATGTGCAATGCTATGTCCATGTTTAATGCTGTGGCAGGAACCACTTTTTCGCTGCCTGAACCATGGCATTTTTTATACAAGTGGTGTTTAAATCTGCTACCACTAGTGGCCGCCCTCTGGAGCACTCAGAACTCAGGTGTGCCTTGTTACCTGGGTTGAGCCCTAGCCAATACATCCAGCTGGCCCTTGTTACCTGTGATTACCCTGCCTTTATGAACCTGCCCTGCCCTTCAGTCAGGGCCTTTGTATTGAAGTCTATGGATCTTCCTGCTGTGGCTCGGCACCTGTACTGTTCCTGGTTCCCTGCTTTGTGTCCTGATCAAGCGGACTCCCTGCTTTGTGTCCTGATCAAGCGGGTTCCCTGCTTTGTGTCCTGATCAAGCGGACTCCCTGCTTTGTGTCCTGATCAATCGGACTCCCTGTTTTGTGTCCTGATCAATCGGACTCCCTGTTTTGTGTCCTGATCAATCGGACTCCCTGTTTTGTGTCCTGATCAATCGGACTCCCTGCTTTGTGTCCTGATCAAGCGGGCTCCCTGCTTTGTGTCCTGATCAAGCGGGCTCCCTGCTTTGTGTCCTGATCAAGCGGACTCGCTGCTTTGTGTCCTGATCAAGCGGGCTCCCTGCTTTGCGTCCTGATCAAGCGGACTCGCTGCTTTGCGTCCTGATCAAGCGGACTCGCTGCTTTGCGTCCTGATCAAGCGGACTCGCTGCTTTGCGTCCTGATCAAGCGGACTCGCTGCTTTGCGTCCTGATCAAGCGGACTCGCTGCTTTGCGTCCTGATCAAGCGGACTCGCTGCTTTGCGTCCTGATCAAGCGGACTCGCTGCTTTGCGTCCTGATCAAGCGGACTCGCTGCTTTGCGTCCTGATCAAGCGGACTCGCTGCTTTGCGTCCTGATCAAGCGGACTCGCTGCTTTGCGTCCTGATCAAGCGGACTCGCTGCTTTGCGTCCTGATCAAGCGGACTCGCTGCTTTGCGTCCTGATCAAGCGGACTCGCTGCTTTGCGTCCTGATCAAGCGGACTCGCTGCTTTGCGTCCTTCCAAGCGGACTCCCTGCTATGCGTCCTTCCAAACGGACTCCCTGCTTTGCGTCCTTCCAAGCGGACTCCCTGCTTTGCGTCCTTCCAAGCGGACTCCCTGCTTTGCGTCCTTCCAAGCGGACTCCCTGCTATGCGTCCTTCCAAACGGACTCCCTGCTATGCGTCCTTCCAAGCGGACTCCCTGCTTTGCGTCCTTCCAAGCGGACTCCCTGCTTTGCGTCCTTCCAAGCGGACTCCCTGCTATGCGTCCTTCCAAACGGACTCCCTGCTATGCGTCCTTCCAAACGGACTCCCTGCTATGCGTCCTTCCAAACGGACTCCCTGCTATGCGTCCTTCCAAGCGGACTCCCTGCTTTGTGTCCTCATGAAGACCATTCACCTACATCTGTTACATCACCTGAGAAATCCAACAAGCCTGTTACCAGTATGAAAAAGGAATCTTCTAGGAAACGTGAACCCCTTACCACAACCGAATTGCAACAAAGGCGTGATGATGAGGCTTGCTTTTACTGTGGCAAAAAGGGACACTGGATCACCCAATGTCCTCTGAAACCTCCCAAACCCTCTGTACTGATTGAACAGTCTACGTCACAAGCACAGAGCTCTCCTAAAAGGGGAAGTAGCTTTATTCCCCAGGACAGTGAACGCATGGAGTATATACCACCCCTGGTGATTCCTAATGCTTCTCAAACTCCAGTGTATGTCCAGCTGAAGCCTGAAGCCTGATGACTGTTCTGTGATGGAATGCAGCTTCTGTGATTCTACAGTCTGTGGCAGTGTGGGTTGCTCCCATATGGATGAACTTCCTATTGCTTTCTGTTCAGCCATGATTGCAACTCCTATCACTCTTACCTCAGCAAAGTGTGATACACCAGAGACTACCATAGCCCCTAATATCTCCTCTGGACTGATAGCAAAGATACATGACCCTATTCCATCTCTGAGGAGGAAGGGACCTTCCATCAGTGCTTCCCATACCAAGTCTGCTTCTCCTGTTTTGAACCAGTGCAGTTCTGCTACTACCCCCCTGCCCCCAGTAGTGCCCTGGGTACAGGGCAGCTATGTGACCCCTGGTACATGGAAAGAGAAAGCACTGAATCTGCAGGATCCGGTCCGGGATGCCAATGGGGCCGGCATCAGGCACAGGTGCTGGACATTAAAAGCCCCTGGAGCTTGATACTCAGAGAGACTGTTGGGGGAAGAGGAAGTTCCCTGTGCTCCCAGGGCAAGGAGAGGCCCTGAAGAAGACAATCCCTGCCTGGACGTTTTGTGTGTTGTCTGGGGGAGGTTTTCCAGAGCCTGGCGTAGCTGGGTCTGGCTGGGAGGTTGAGGTAGTGGGTGATTAGGCTGGTCAGTCTGCACCAGCATAGTTCAGTTAGAGAGGGCTCCAATTGGGAGCTAGGTTTTCTTTTGCAGGTTTCACAAATATGCAATACTTTTATCCAGCAAAAAGAAACTTCACGTCCGGATCATCAATAAGTCGTCACAAACACATCAAGGCCATCCTCCATAAGCATATGTATTTCAGCCAGCAATACACAAGGGCACATACCATGCAACAGTCAAACAGTGGTTTTTGGGGTTTAAGCGGTTAAAATAAGGAGGAAAAAAAAAAAAACGAAAAAAAAAACAAAAAAAAAATGAGCTGCTGTTCCTGGCTCTAATTGCCCTGGAGGACTTAGGTGCTTAGGACCCCTAAAAGTTACATGTATGGCCCTCATGCTATAGGGTTTGTCACATATGGTGGAGGATGCGGGCAAAGCACTGCTATGGTCTGTGGGCAGAAAGCAGGAACCAAAAAAAATAAAAAATGAGCTGCTGTTCCTGGCTCTAATTGCCCTAGAGGACTTAGGTGCTTAGGACCCCTAAAAGTGACATGTATGGCCCTCATGCTATAGGGTTTGTCACATATGGTGGACGATGCGGGCAAAGCACTGCTATGGTCTGTGGGCAGAAAGCAGGAACCAAAAAAAATAAAAAATGAGCTGCTGTTCCTGGCTCTAATTGCCCTAGAGGACTTAGGTGCTTAGGACCCCTAAAAGTGACATGTATGGCCCTCATGCTATAGGGTTTGTCACATATGGTGGAGGATGCGGGCAAAGCACTGCTATGGTCTGTGGGCAGAAAGCAGGAACCAAAAAAAAAAAAGAGAGAGAAAAAAAAAATGTGCTTTATTTTAACCGCTTAAACCCCAAAAACCACTGTTTGACTGTTGCATGGTATGTGCCCTTGTGTATTGCTGGCTGAAATACATATGCTTATGGAGGATGGCCTTGATGTGTTTGTGTTGACTTATTGATGATCCGGACGTGAAGTTTCTTTTTGCTGGATAAAAGTATTGCATATTTGTGAAACCTGCAAAAGAAAACCTAGCTCCCAATTGGAGCCCTCTCTAACTGAACTATGCTGGTCCAGACTGACCAGCCTAATCACCCACTACCTCAACCTCCCAGCCAGACCCAGCTACGCCAGGCTCTGGAAAACCTCCCCCAGAAAACACACAAAACGTCCAGGCAGGTATTGCCTCACTTGGCTCAGGGATTGTCTTCTTCAGGGCCTCTCCTTGCCCTAGGAGCACAGACACGTCCAACTCGGGGTATTTTGATGTAGTGGCAACTGAGCGTTATATAGCCATATAGTGTGATGCAACCCCCAATACTTACTCCTCAGATCAGTGATTGATATTCGCTGAATATGCGCGGAATTCTTCTATTGTTTTATGTTAGTGTGTGTGCAGGCATGTTATGACTTTGTGTGCAGGCATGTTATTACTGTGTGTGTCTGGGTATGATATTGTCTATGTGTGTCTCTCTGGGTATGATAGCATGCATTTGTGCTAGTTTAAGTGTCTGTGCATGTGTGTTAATGTATGGGCCTTGTTGTGTTAGTGTGAGTGTCTGTGTGTGTATTAGTGCTGATTGTCTGGTTGTGTTAGTGTCAGGCTGTGTGTTAATGTATGGGTCTAGTTGTGTTAGTGTGAGTGTCTGTGTGTGTATTAGTGCTGATTGTCTGGTTGTGTTAGTGTCAGGGTGTGTGTTAATGTATGGGTCTGGGTGTGTTAGTGTGAATGTCTGGGTGTGTGTATTAGTGCTGATTGTCTGGTTGTGTTAGTGTCTGGGTGTGTGTTAATGTATGGGTCTGGTTGTGTTAGTGTGAATGTCTGGGTGTGTGTATTAGTGCTGATTGTCTGGTTGTGTTAGTGTCTGGGTGTGTGTTAATGTATGGGTCTGGTTGTGTTAGTGTGAATGTCTGGGTGTGTGTATTAGTGCTGATTGTCTGGTTGTGTTAGTGTCAGGGTGTGTGTTAATGTATGGGTCTGGTTGTGTTAGTGTGAGTGTGTGTGTATTAGTGCTGATTGGTTGTGTTAGTGTCTGGGTGTGTGTTAATGTATGGGTCTGGTTGTGTTAGTGTGAATGTCTGGGTGTGTGTATTAGTGCTGATTGCCTGGTTGTGTTAGTGTCTGGGTGTGTGTTAATGTATAGGTCTGGTTGTGTTAGTCTGAATGTCTGGGTGTGTGTATTAGTGCTGATTGTCTGGTTGTGTTAGTGTCAGGGTGTGTGTTAATGTATGGGTCTGGTTGTGTTAGTGTGAGTGTGTGTGTATTAGTGCTGATTGGTTGTGTTAGTGTCAGGGTGTGTGTTAATGTATGGGTCTGGTTGTGTTAGTGTGAATGTCTGGGTGTGTGTATTAGTGCTGATTGTCTGGTTGTGTTAGTGTGAATGTCTGGGTGTGTGTGTATTAGTGGTGATTGTCTGGTTGTGTTAGTGTGAGTCCCTGGGTGTGTGTGCTTTAGTAAAAAGATTGTGAGGAGAACCGGTGTGCCCCAAAAATAGTGTGTGCTAAATAAGTAAATCTCTTAAAAATACTTCCCTTTTGTTTTCTCACAGCTGCCTCCTTAAAAACAACTCTCTCCAGGTGTTGTAAAGTATAGGTTCAATTTCAATAGGGGGCGCTCATGTAAGAAAAACAAACGAAACAACAATAGTGTAGACTGTTCAGACGATACGGTGTTAATTATATTACGTTAGTTGCACTCACAATAGTGCTGAAGATTTGTGTCTGTTTCTCATTCCCCTCTCATAGCAGCTTGTGGAAAAGGTAGTAAATGGTTGCAATCACGGGATCCAATGCACGTAAAATTATGTGCAAGGTGCGCTCAGGGAGGGGGGTAGGGGAAGACCACGGTGTCCAGGATCTCTTCTCCAAATGTCATGGAATTTCAGGTCCAATCCCCCGAACGCTGTGATACAGTGCGGCAACTTCTTCCAGCCAGGGAGCGGGAAAACCACCCCCAGAGAATAAACAACTGCTGCTTATATTTAAAAATATAGGTTTATTATGGGAATATGCCTTTAAAATAATGTTATTTAAATTTTAAAAAAAGTACTTTAAGATATATAAAATATAAATATGTAAAAGTCAAACGATTAAGTTAAATAAAAAGTCTTTCCTCAACGCGTTTCGGCTTTAATGGCTTCCTCAGGAAAAAAAATGGATTTGATCGCTTCTTCCACTCTTTTTGTATGTGTTAATTCGTTGTATTTTCTTCTATATACGCTAGATGGCGGTGTAACGTTGTTTCCCAGAACATGAGGACGTGTTGTACGCACATGTACACTAGGTGGCGCTGTTACGTCATTCCACAATACGTGAGGACGTATTGGAGGCTGGATGTGCGTACTGGCGTCATTCTGTTTATACGCGTCCCCATAGAAACGGCTTCTCCGTAGGGCTGTCTCTTTTCTTGGTGTTGCATCGGCTCCTAGTGTCCTGCTGTGCTGTGCTGTGCAGTGCAGATGTTAAGAAATGACATTTGAAGACGGATTAACATGAACGCTAAGTATAAACGCTATAGGATGTAAACGTTTAAGGATGTGATTGCATTAAACGTGGATATATGAACTATAACTAAACATACTATGGGTTTTGTTTATACATAAATGTCTATATGAATCCACGGAAAAGAGAGCAATAAGGGTGGAAAAGTGCCAAACAATAATACAAAATATGAAATATTGGAATTGTGTATAGTAAAAAAGTAATATTGAAGAAGCCATGAATGAATAAGTAGTCTGTGTCTATTTATTTCAAATGGGGGTTAGGATCCCTTAGGTGAAAGCGTGAATATCCAAGTTTATGTTCAAGCCTTCTTTTTTTATATGTTCCTAATTTAAAGATCCACTTAGTTTCCTTTCTTGAAATGTTTTCTGCACTATTTCCTCCTCTCCAATTTGGGGGTACAATGTCTATTCCCATGATTCAAAATTGATTAATTGAGAAAACAGGACATGAATTACAGTATCGCGGGACACCGTGTTTAATGCTTGAATTCATAATGTTCCCAAGATGTTCCTAAATTCTTCCTTTAAGTGGTCTGGTTGTTCTTCCCCCATACTGTGCACCACATGGACATTGTAATAAATAAATTACAGATTTGGTGGTGCAGGTGATTAATTTCTTAATTTCGTATGTAGTCCCTGTCCTATTACTGATAAAACTGTTTGTTTTCCTTGGTAGGTAGGTGCACATCTTGCACCTACCGCATGGGAAAAAAACAATGGGTTTCTTGCCCAGAAAGGTATTAAAATTAATTTCTGTTTTCTTTGTTGGGAGGAAAATGTTTTTCAAATTATTTGTTTTTTTGTATACGATTTGAGGTTTTTCCGGTAAGAGGGGTCCTAAAATGTCATCGCTCTTCAGGACATGCCAGATCGTAAATATGGGTCCCTAGGGTGGAGCAATTGGAGAGCAGGGTGGGCCAATGCTCCGTTTCCCCATGCTGTGGAAATTCCATGCCGAGTTTTCCAGGAGGCAAGAAATCTGCAGGATCCGGTCCGGGATGCCAATGGGGCCGGCATCAGGCACAGGTGCTGGACATTAAAAACCCCTGGAGCTTGATACTCAGAGAGACTGTTGGGGGAAGAGGAAGTTCCCTGTGCTCCCAGGGCAAGGAGAGGCCCTGAAGAAGACAATCCCTGCCTGGACGTTTTGTGTGTTGTCTGGGGGAGGTTTTCCAGAGCCTGGCGTAGCTGGGTCTGGCTGGGAGGTTGAGGTAGTGGGTGATTAGGCTGGTCAGTCTGCACCAGCATAGTTCAGTTAGAGAGGGCTCCAATTGGGAGCTAGGTTTTCTTTTGCAGGTTTCACAAATATGCAATACTTTTATCCAGCAAAAAGAAACTTCACGTCCGGATCATCAATAAGTCGTCACAAACACATCAAGGCCATCCTCCATAAGCATATGTATTTCAGCCAGCAATACACAAGGGCACATACCATGCAACAGTCAAACAGTGGTTTTTGGGGTTTAAGCGGTTAAAATAAGGAGGAAAAAAAAACAAAAAAAAAAATGAGCTGCTGTTCCTGGCTCTAATTGCCCTGGAGGACTTAGGTGCTTAGGACCCCTAAAAGTGACATGTATGGCCCTCATGCTATAGGGTTTGTCACATATGGTGGAGGATGCGGGCAAAGCACTGCTATGGTCTGTGGGCAGAAAGCAGGAACCAACAAAAATAAAAAATGAGCTGCTGTTCCTGGCTCTAATTGCCCTAGAGGACTTAGGTGCTTAGGACCCCTAAAAGTGACATGTATGGCCCTCATGCTATAGGGTTTGTCACATATGGTGGAGGATGCGGGCAAAGCACTGCTATGGTCTGTGGGCAGAAAGCAGGAACCAAAAAAAAAAAGAGAGAGAGAAAAAAAAATGTGCTTTATTTTAACCGCTTAAACCCCAAAAACCACTGTTTGACTGTTGCATGGTATGTGCCCTTGTGTATTGCTGGCTGAAATACATATGCTTATGGAGGATGGCCTTGATGTGTTTGTGTTGACTTATTGATGATCCGGACGTGAAGTTTCTTTTTGCTGGATAAAAGTATTGCATATTTGTGAAACCTGCAAAAGAAAACCTAGCTCCCAATTGGAGCCCTCTCTAACTGAACTATGCTGGTCCAGACTGACCAGCCTAATCACCCACTACCTCAACCTCCCAGCCAGACCCAGCTACGCCAGGCTCTGGAAAACCTCCCCCAGAAAACACACAAAACGTCCAGGCAGGTATTGCCTCACTTGGCTCAGGGATTGTCTTCTTCAGGGCCTCTCCTTGCCCTAGGAGCACAGGGAACTTCCTCTTCCCCCAACAGTCTCTCTGAGTATCACGCTCCAGGGGCTTTTAATGTCCAGCACCTGTGTCTGATGCCGGCCCCATAGGAATCCCGGACCGGATCCTGCAGATTTCTTGCCTCCTGGAAAACTCGGCATGGAATTTCCACAGCATGGGGAAACGGAGCATTGGCCCACCCTGCTCTCCAATTGCTCCACCCTGTGGTGTTTAAACCAAATATAAAAATATATCTCACAAAGGTTCGTCTACATTAAAAGGTATTTATTATAAGGTAACAACACAGCAAACACATTTATCTCATATACACACGCATAGCCAAACCCCACAGGACAACAACCCCCTTTTTATCTCTCTCTCTATACATATAACAATTCCCTTCAACACAATTTGATCTCACCCAATGTTAAGCCTCCAGATCCGATAATAGCTCACTGCCGGGAGCTGACTCTCACCACATCCACCATGGAGGAAAAGGAAAAAGAACTGAAAGAGTCCATGTGTGGTATTATATTATATACCCTTCATTTGACGTCACATCCTGTTTCATCACTTCCTTTAGTGAACTGTGGGAGGGAAGGATTCTAAGAACGCCCACCTTAACCTAATCCCTTTGTTTATGGGGACAAGACAAGTTACCACACACCCCAGGGACCCATATTTACGATCTGGATAGCACCTGTACCCAAATGCCACACTAAGCATCTCCCTGGGGTTTACACTGTCACAAATGCTATGTCCATGTTTAATGCTTTATCCATGTGTAAGGCAGTGTCAGTGTTTAATGCTATCTCCATGTTTAATGTTATCTCTATGTGCAATGCTATGTCCATGTTTAATGCTGTGGCAGGAACCACTTTTTCGCTGCCTGAACCATGGCATTTTTTATACAAGTGGTGTTTAAATCTGCTACCACTAGTGGCCGCCCTCTGGAGCACTCAGAACTCAGGTGTGCCTTGTTACCTGGGTTGAGCCCTAGCCAATACATCCAGCTGGCCCTTGTTACCTGTGATTACCCTGCCTTTATGAACCTGCCCTGCCCTTCAGTCAGGGCCTTTGTATTGAAGTCTATGGATCTTCCTGCTGTGGCTCGGCACCTGTACTGTTCCTGGTTCCCTGCTTTGTGTCCTGATCAAGTGGACTCCCTGCTTTGTGTCCTGATCAAGCGGGTTCCCTGCTTTGTGTCCTGATCAAGCGGACTCCCTGCTTTGTGTCCTGATCAATCGGACTCCCTGTTTTGTGTCCTGATCAATCGGACTCCCTGTTTTGTGTCCTGATCAATCGGACTCCCTGCTTTGTGTCCTGATCAAGCGGGCTCCCTGCTTTGTGTCCTGATCAAGCGGGCTCCCTGCTTTGTGTCCTGATCAAGCGGACTCGCTGCTTTGTGTCCTGATCAAGCGGGCTCCCTGCTTTGCGTCCTGATCAAGCGGACTCGCTGCTTTGCGTCCTGATCAAGCGGACTCGCTGCTTTGCGTCCTGATCAAGCGGACTCGCTGCTTTGCGTCCTGATCAAGCGGACTCGCTGCTTTGCGTCCTGATCAAGCGGACTCGCTGCTTTGCGTCCTGATCAAGCGGACTCGCTGCTTTGCGTCCTGATCAAGCGGACTCGCTGCTTTGCGTCCTGATCAAGCGGACTCGCTGCTTTGCGTCCTGATCAAGCGGACTCGCTGCTTTGCGTCCTGATCAAGCGGACTCGCTGCTTTGCGTCCTGATCAAGCGGACTCGCTGCTTTGCGTCCTTCCAAGCGGACTCCCTGCTATGCGTCCTTCCAAGCGGACTCCCTGCTTTGCGTCCTTCCAAGCGGACTCCCTGCTTTGCGTCCTTCCAAGCGGACTCCCTGCTTTGCGTCCTTCCAAGCGGACTCCCTGCTATGCGTCCTTCCAAACGGACTCCCTGCTATGCGTCCTTCCAAGCGGACTCCCTGCTTTGCGTCCTTCCAAGCGGACTCCCTGCTTTGCGTCCTTCCAAGCGGACTCCCTGCTTTGCGTCCTTCCAAGCGGACTCCCTGCTATGCGTCCTTCCAAACGGACTCCCTGCTATGCGTCCTTCCAAACGGACTCCCTGCTATGCGTCCTTCCAAGCGGACTCCCTGCTTTGTGTCCTCATGAAGACCATTCACCTACATCTGTTACATCACCTGAGAAATCCAACAAGCCTGTTACCAGTATGAAAAAGGAATCTTCTAGGAAACGTGAACCCCTTACCACAACCGAATTGCAACAAAGGCGTGATGATGAGGCTTGCTTTTACTGTGGCAAAAAGGGACACTGGATCACCCAATGTCCTCTGAAACCTCCCAAACCCTCTGTACTGATTGAACAGTCTACGTCACAAGCACAGAGCTCTCCTAAAAGGGGAAGTAGCTTTATTCCCCAGGACAGTGAACGCATGGAGTATATACCACCCCTGGTGATTCCTAATGCTTCTCAAACTCCAGTGTATGTCCAGCTGAAGCCTGAAGCCTGATGACTGTTCTGTGATGGAATGCAGCTTCTGTGATTCTACAGTCTGTGGCAGTGTGGGTTGCTCCCATATGGATGAACTTCCTATTGCTTGCTGTTCAGCCATGATTGCAACTCCTATCACTCTTACCTCAGCAAAGTGTGATACACCAGAGACTACCATAGCCCCTAATATCTCCTCTGGACTGATAGCAAAGATACATGACCCTATTCCATCTCTGAGGAGGAAGGGACCTTCCATCAGTGCTTCCCATACCAAGTCTGCTTCTCCTGTTTTGAACCAGTGCAGTTCTGCTACTACCCCCCTGCCCCCAGTAGTGCCCTGGGTACAGGGCAGCTATGTGACCCCTGGTACATGGAAAGAGAAAGCACTGAATCTGCAGGATCCGGTCCGGGATGCCAATGGGGCCGGCATCAGGCACAGGTGCTGGACATTAAAAGCCCCTGGAGCTTGATACTCAGAGAGACTGTTGGGGGAAGAGGAAGTTCCCTGTGCTCCCAGGGCAAGGAGAGGCCCTGAAGAAGACAATCCCTGCCTGGACGTTTTGTGTGTTGTCTGGGGGAGGTTTTCCAGAGCCTGGCGTAGCTGGGTCTGGCTGGGAGGTTGAGGTAGTGGGTGATTAGGCTGGTCAGTCTGCACCAGCATAGTTCAGTTAGAGAGGGCTCCAATTGGGAGCTAGGTTTTCTTTTGCAGGTTTCACAAATATGCAATACTTTTATCCAGCAAAAAGAAACTTCACGTCCGGATCATCAATAAGTCGTCACAAACACATCAAGGCCATCCTCCATAAGCATATGTATTTCAGCCAGCAATACACAAGGGCACATACCATGCAACAGTCAAACAGTGGTTTTTGGGGTTTAAGCGGTTAAAATAAGGAGGAAAAAAAAAAAACGAAAAAAAAAACAAAAAAAAAATGAGCTGCTGTTCCTGGCTCTAATTGCCCTGGAGGACTTAGGTGCTTAGGACCCCTAAAAGTGACATGTATGGCCCTCATGCTATAGGGTTTGTCACATATGGTGGACGATGCGGGCAAAGCACTGCTATGGTCTGTGGGCAGAAAGCAGGAACCAAAAAAAATAAAAAATGAGCTGCTGTTCCTGGCTCTAATTGCCCTAGAGGACTTAGGTGCTTAGGACCCCTAAAAGTGACATGTATGGCCCTCATGCTATAGGGTTTGTCACATATGGTGGAGGATGCGGGCAAAGCACTGCTATGGTCTGTGGGCAGAAAGCAGGAACCAAAAAAAAAAAGAGAGAGAAAAAAAAAATGTACTTTATTTTAACCGCTTAAACCCCAAAAACCACTGTTTGACTGTTGCATGGTATGTGCCCTTGTGTATTGCTGGCTGAAATACATATGCTTATGGAGGATGGCCTTGATGTGTTTGTGTTGACTTATTGATGATCCGGACGTGAAGTTTCTTTTTGCTGGATAAAAGTATTGCATATTTGTGAAACCTGCAAAAGAAAACCTAGCTCCCAATTGGAGCCCTCTCTAACTGAACTATGCTGGTCCAGACTGACCAGCCTAATCACCCACTACCTCAACCTCCCAGCCAGACCCAGCTACGCCAGGCTCTGGAAAACCTCCCCCAGAAAACACACAAAACGTCCAGGCAGGTATTGCCTCACTTGGCTCAGGGATTGTCTTCTTCAGGGCCTCTTCTTGCCCTAGGAGCACAGACACGTCCAACTCGGGGTATTTTGATGTAGTGGCAACTGAGCGTTATATAGCCATATAGTGTGATGCAACCCCCAATACTTACTCCTCAGATCAGTGATTGATATTCGCTGAATATGCGCGGAATTCTTCTATTGTTTTATGTTAGTGTGTGTGCAGGCATGTTATGACTTTGTGTGCAGGCATGTTATTACTGTGTGTGTCTGGGTATGATATTGTCTATGTGTGTCTCTCTGGGTATGATAGCATGCATTTGTGCTAGTTTAAGTGTCTGTGCATGTGTGTTAATGTATGGGCCTTGTTGTGTTAGTGTGAGTGTCTGTGTGTGTATTAGTGCTGATTGTCTGGTTGTGTTAGTGTCAGGCTGTGTGTTAATGTATGGGTCTGGTTGTGTTAGTGTGAGTGTCTGTGTGTGTATTAGTGCTGATTGTCTGGTTGTGTTAGTGTCAGGGTGTGTGTTAATGTATGGGTCTGGGTGTGTTAGTGTGAATGTCTGGGTGTGTGTATTAGTGCTGATTGTCTGGTTGTGTTAGTGTCTGGGTGTGTGTTAATGTATGGGTCTGGTTGTGTTAGTGTGAATGTCTGGGTGTGTGTATTAGTGCTGATTGTCTGGTTGTGTTAGTGTCAGGGTGTGTGTTAATGTATGGGTCTGGTTGTGTTAGTGTGAATGTCTGGGTGTGTGTATTAGTGCTGATTGTCTGGTTGTGTTAGTGTCTGGGTGTGTGTTAATGTATGGGTCTGGTTGTGTTAGTGTGAATGTCTGGGTGTGTGTATTAGTGCTGATTGTCTGGTTGTGTTAGTGTCAGGGTGTGTGTTAATGTATGGGTCTGGTTGTGTTAGTGTGAGTGTGTGTGTATTAGTGCTGATTGGTTGTGTTAGTGTCTGGGTGTGTGTTAATGTATGGGTCTGGTTGTGTTAGTGTGAATGTCTGGGTGTGTGTATTAGTGCTGATTGCCTGGTTGTGTTAGTGTCTGGGTGTGTGTTAATGTATAGGTCTGGTTGTTAGTCTGAATGTCTGGGTGTGTGTATTAGTGCTGATTGTCTGGTTGTGTTAGTGTCAGGGTGTGTGTTAATGTATGGGTCTGGTTGTGTTAGTGTGAGTGTGTGTGTATTAGTGCTGATTGGTTGTGTTAGTGTCAGGGTGTGTGTTAATGTATGGGTCTGGTTGTGTTAGTGTGAATGTCTGGGTGTGTGTATTAGTGCTGATTGTCTGGTTGTGTTAGTGTGAATGTCTGGGTGTGTGTGTATTAGTGGTGATTGTCTGGTTGTGTTAGTGTGAGTCCCTGGGTGTGTGTGCTTTAGTAAAAAGATTGTGAGGAGAACCGGTGTGCCCCAAAAATAGTGTGTGCTAAATAAGTAAATCTCTTAAAAATACTTCCCTTTTGTTTTCTCACAGCTGCCTCCTTAAAAACAACTCTCTCCAGGTGTTGTAAAGTATAGGTTCAATTTCAATAGGGGGCGCTCATGTAAGAAAAACAAACGAAACAACAATAGTGTAGACTGTTCAGACGATACGGTGTTAATTATATTACGTTAGTTGCACTCACAATAGTGCTGAAGATTTGTGTCTGTTTCTCATTCCCCTCTCATAGCAGCTTGTGGAAAAGGTAGTAAATGGTTGCAATCACGGGATCCAATGCACGTAAAATTATGTGCAAGGTGCGCTCAGGGAGGGGGGTAGGGGAAGACCACGGTGTCCAGGATCTCTTCTCCAAATGTCATGGAATTTCAGGTCCAATCCCCCGAACGCTGTGATACAGTGCGGCAACTTCTTCCAGCCAGGGAGCGGGAAAACCACCCCCAGAGAATAAACAACTGCTGCTTATATTTAAAAATATAGGTTTATTATGGGAATATGCCTTTAAAATAATGTTATTTAAATTTTAAAAAAAGTACTTTAAGATATATAAAATATAAATATGTAAAAGTCAAACGATTAAGTTAAATAAAAAGTCTTTCCTCAACGCGTTTCGGCTTTAATGGCTTCCTCAGGAAAAAAAATGGATTTGATCGCTTCTTCCACTCTTTTTGTATGTGTTAATTCGTTGTATTTTCTTCTATATACGCTAGATGGCGGTGTAACGTTGTTTCCCAGAACATGAGGACGTGTTGTACGCACATGTACACTAGGTGGCGCTGTTACGTCATTCCACAATACGTGAGGACGTATTGGAGGCTGGATGTGCGTACTGGCGTCATTCTGTTTATACGCGTCCCCATAGAAACGGCTTCTCCGTAGGGCTGTCTCTTTTCTTGGTGTTGCATCGGCTCCTAGTGTCCTGCTGTGCTGTGCAGTGCAGATGTTAAGAAATGACATTTGAAGACGGATTAACATGAACGCTAAGTATAAACGCTATAGGATGTAAACGTTTAAGGATGTGATTGCATTAAACGTGGATATATGAACTATAACTAAACATACTATGGGTTTTGTTTATACATAAATGTCTATATGAATCCACGGAAAAGAGAGCAATAAGGGTGGAAAAGTGCCAAACAATAATACCGTATTTGCTCGATTATAAGACGACCCTGATTATAAGACGACCCCCCAAAATCTGAATATTAACTTAGGAAAAAAAGAAAAAGCCTGAATATAAGACGACCCTAAAGGAAAAAAGTTTTACCAGTAAATGTTAATTCATGTAAACTATTTTTTTTAATAAAAGCTATGATTGAGAAAAATATTTTTTTTTTGTTTTTATTTCTTGTATTTTCCAACCTGTCCCCCAGTTACGCACATCTGCCCACAGGCTTGCCACACCAATATGGCACTGTGGCCCATGGTATGCCTTTTGACCCCCTATGTGCCACTCTGCCTCCAGAAATGCCTTATACCCCTATATCCCATTCTGGCATTTAGGGGGTTAAAATGCATATTATGGGGCAGAGTGGCATATAGGGAGGTATAAGGCATTCCAGGAGGCAGAGTGGCATTAAGGGAGTTAAAAGGCATTATATAGAGCACTCTGCCTCCAGAAATGCCTTATACCCCTATATGCCACTCTGGCATTTAGGGGGTTAAAAGGCATATTATGGGGCAGAGTGGCATATAGGGAGGTATAAGGCATTTCAGGAGGCAGAGTGCACTATTAAATGCCCCCTTAACGCCACTCTGCCTCCTGAAATGCCTTATACCTCCCTATATGCCACTCTGCCCCATAATATGCCTTTTAACCCCCTAAGTGCCAGAGTGGCATATAGGGGTGTAAGGCATTTTTTACACACACACACACACACACACACACACACACACACACACACACACTTACTTACTTACTTACTTACCGGTGCTTCCAATTTCCTGCTGTATTGCCGGGGCAGCGGGTTGACGTCTCATTCCGCGGCAGCCGGAAGGAGGTGGAGTTGGCAGCGGGGGTTTGTATGCGTCCGTCGCAAATACCTTCCCCGGCTGTCAGAGATCAGGAACTCTTGAACTCTGATCTCTGACAGTCGGGGAAGGTATTTGCGACGGACGCATACAAACCCCCGCTGCCAACTTCACCTCCGGAAGCACCGGTAAGTGGGGGGGTGGGGCGACGACAGGAGGATCCAGGTCCCCTGCAGCGGTGCGGGGGATCTGGATCTTAGTCTCCTAATCAGACCTCTATTTGAGGTCTGATTAGAAGACGACCCCGATTATAAGACGACGGGTATTTTTCAGAGCATTTGCTCTGAAAAAAACCTCGTCTTATAATCGAGCAAATACGGTACAAAATATGAAATATTGGAATTGTGTATAGTAAAAAGTAATATTGAAGAAGCCATGAATGAATAAGTAGTCTGTGTCTATTTATTTCAAATGGGGGTTAGGATCCCTTAGGTGAAAGCGTGAATATCCAAGTTTATGTTCAAGCCTTCTTTTTTTATATGTTCCTAATTTAAAGATCCACTTAGTTTCCTTTCTTGAAATGTTTTCTGCACTATTTCCTCCTCTCCAATTTGGGGGTACAATGTCTATTCCCATGATTCAAAATTGATTAATTGAGAAAACAGGACATGAATTACAGTATCGCGGGACACCGTGTTTAATGCTTGAATTCATAATGTTCCCAAGATGTTCCTAAATTCTTCCTTTAAGTGGTCTGGTTGTTCTTCCCCCATACTGTGCACCACATGGACATTGTAATAAATAAATTACAGATTTGGTGGTGCAGGTGATGAATTTCTTAATTTCGTATGTAGTCCCTGTCCTATTACTGATAAAACTGTTTGTTTTCCTTGGTAGGTAGGTGCACATCTTGCACCTACCGCATGGGAAAAAAACAATGGGTTTCTTGCCCAGAAAGGTATTAAAATTAATTTCTGTTTTCTTTGTTGGGAGGAAAATGTTTTTCAAATTATTTGTTTTTTTGTATACGATTTGAGGTTTTTCCGGTAAGAGGGGTCCTAAAATGTCATCGCTCTTCAGGACATGCCAGATCGTAAATATGGGTCCCTAGGGTGGAGCAATTGGAGAGCAGGGTGGGCCAATGCTCCGTTTCCCCATGCTGTGGAAATTCCATGCCGAGTTTTCCAGGAGGCAAGAAATCTGCAGGATCCGGTCCGGGATGCCAATGGGGCCGGCATCAGGCACAGGTGCTGGACATTAAAAACCCCTGGAGCTTGATACTCAGAGAGACTGTTGGGGGAAGAGGAAGTTCCCTGTGCTCCCAAACAGTGGTTTTTGGGGTTTAAGCGGTTAAAATAAGGAGGAAAAAAAAACAAAAAAAAAAATGAGCTGCTGTTCCTGGCTCTAATTGCCCTGGAGGACTTAGGTGCTTAGGACCCCTAAAAGTGACATGTATGGCCCTCATGCTATAGGGTTTGTCACATATGGTGGAGGATGCGGGCAAAGCACTGCTGTGGTCTGTGGGCAGAAAGCAGGAACCAACAAAAATAAAAAATGAGCTGCTGTTCCTGGCTCTAATTGCCCTAGAGGACTTAGGTGCTTAGGACCCCTAAAAGTGACATGTATGGCCCTCATGCTATAGGGTTTGTCACATATGGTGGAGGATGCGGGCAAAGCACTGCTATGGTCTGTGGGCAGAAAGCAGGAACCAAAAAAAAAAAGAGAGAGAGAAAAAAAAATGTGCTTTATTTTAACCGCTTAAACCCCAAAAACCACTGTTTGACTGTTGCATGGTATGTGCCCTTGTGTATTGCTGGCTGAAATACATATGCTTATGGAGGATGGCCTTGATGTGTTTGTGTTGACTTATTGATGATCCGGACGTGAAGTTTCTTTTTGCTGGATAAAAGTATTGCATATTTGTGAAACCTGCAAAAGAAAACCTAGCTCCCAATTGGAGCCCTCTCTAACTGAACTATGCTGGTCCAGACTGACCAGCCTAATCACCCACTACCTCAACCTCCCAGCCAGACCCAGCTACGCCAGGCTCTGGAAAACCTCCCCCAGAAAACACACAAAACGTCCAGGCAGGTATTGCCTCACTTGGCTCAGGGATTGTCTTCAGGGCCTCTCCTTGCCCTAGGAGCACAGGGAACTTCCTCTTCCCCCAACAGTCTCTCTGAGTATCACGCTCCAGGGGCTTTTAATGTCCAGCACCTGTGTCTGATGCCGGCCCCATAGGAATCCCGGACCGGATCCTGCAGATTTCTTGCCTCCTGGAAAACTCGGCATGGAATTTCCACAGCATGGGGAAACGGAGCATTGGCCCACCCTGCTCTCCAATTGCTCCACCCTGTGGTGTTTAAACCAAATATAAAAATATATCTCACAAAGGTTCGTCTACATTAAAAGGTATTTATTATAAGGTAACAACACAGCAAACACATTTATCTCATATACACACGCATAGCCAAACCCCACAGGACAACAACCCCCTTTTTATCTCTCTCTCTATACATATAACAATTCCCTTCAACACAATTTGATCTCACCCAATGTTAAGCCTCCAGATCCGATAATAGCTCACTGCCGGGAGCTGACTCTCACCACATCCACCATGGAGGAAAAGGAAAAAGAACTGAAAGAGTCCATGTGTGGTATTATATTATATACCCTTCATTTGACGTCACATCCTGTTTCATCACTTCCTTTAGTGAACTGTGGGAGGGAAGGATTCTAAGAACGCCCACCTTAACCTAATCCCTTTGTTTATGGGGACAAGACAAGTTACCACACACCCCAGGGACCCATATTTACGATCTGGATAGCACCTGTACCCAAATGCCACACTAAGCATCTCCCTGGGGTTTACACTGTCACAAATGCTATGTCCATGTTTAATGCTTTATCCATGTGTAAGGCAGTGTCAGTGTTTAATGCTATCTCCATGTTTAATGTTATCTCTATGTGCAATGCTATGTCCATGTTTAATGCTGTGGCAGGAACCACTTTTTCGCTGCCTGAACCATGGCATTTTTTATACAAGTGGTGTTTAAATCTGCTACCACTAGTGGCCGCCCTCTGGAGCACTCAGAACTCAGGTGTGCCTTGTTACCTGGGTTGAGCCCTAGCCAATACATCCAGCTGGCCCTTGTTACCTGTGATTACCCTGCCTTTATGAACCTGCCCTGCCCTTCAGTCAGGGCCTTTGTATTGAAGTCTATGGATCTTCCTGCTGTGGCTCGGCACCTGTACTGTTCCTGGTTCCCTGCTTTGTGTCCTGATCAAGTGGACTCCCTGCTTTGTGTCCTGATCAAGCGGGTTCCCTGCTTTGTGTCCTGATCAATCGGACTCCCTGTTTTGTGTCCTGATCAATCGGACTCCCTGTTTTGTGTCCTGATCAATCGGACTCCCTGTTTTGTGTCCTGATCAATCGGACTCCCTGCTTTGTGTCCTGATCAAGCGGGCTCCCTGCTTTGTGTCCTGATCAAGCGGGCTCCCTGCTTTGTGTCCTGATCAAGCGGACTCGCTGCTTTGTGTCCTGATCAAGCGGGCTCCCTGCTTTGCGTCCTGATCAAGCGGACTCGCTGCTTTGCGTCCTGATCAAGCGGACTCGCTGCTTTGCGTCCTGATCAAGCGGACTCGCTGCTTTGCGTCCTGATCAAGCGGACTCGCTGCTTTGCGTCCTGATCAAGCGGACTCGCTGCTTTGCGTCCTGATCAAGCGGACTCGCTGCTTTGCGTCCTGATCAAGCGGACTCGCTGCTTTGCGTCCTGATCAAGCGGACTCGCTGCTTTGCGTCCTGATCAAGCGGACTCGCTGCTTTGCGTCCTGATCAAGCGGACTCGCTGCTTTGCGTCCTGATCAAGCGGACTCGCTGCTTTGCGTCCTTCCAAGCGGACTCCCTGCTATGCGTCCTTCCAAGCGGACTCCCTGCTTTGCGTCCTTCCAAGCGGACTCCCTGCTTTGCGTCCTTCCAAGCGGACTCCCTGCTTTGCGTCCTTCCAAGCGGACTCCCTGCTATGCGTCCTTCCAAACGGACTCCCTGCTATGCGTCCTTCCAAGCGGACTCCCTGCTTTGCGTCCTTCCAAGCGGACTCCCTGCTTTGCGTCCTTCCAAGCGGACTCCCTGCTATGCGTCCTTCCAAACAGACTCCCTGCTATGCGTCCTTCCAAACGGACTCCCTGCTATGCGTCCTTCCAAACGGACTCCCTGCTATGCGTCCTTCCAAGCGGACTCCCTGCTTTGTGTCCTCATGAAGACCATTCACCTACATCTGTTACATCACCTGAGAAATCCAACAAGCCTGTTACCAGTATGAAAAAGGAATCTTCTAGGAAACGTGAACCCCTTACCACAACCGAATTGCAACAAAGGCGTGATGATGAGGCTTGCTTTTACTGTGGCAAAAAGGGACACTGGATCACCCAATGTCCTCTGAAACCTCCCAAACCCTCTGTACTGATTGAACAGTCTACGTCACAAGCACAGAGCTCTCCTAAAAGGGGAAGTAGCTTTATTCCCCAGGACAGTGAACGCATGGAGTATATACCACCCCTGGTGATTCCTAATGCTTCTCAAACTCCAGTGTATGTCCAGCTGAAGCCTGAAGCCTGATGACTGTTCTGTGATGGAATGCAGCTTCTGTGATTCTACAGTCTGTGGCAGTGTGGGTTGCTCCCATATGGATGAACTTCCTATTGCTTGCTGTTCAGCCATGATTGCAACTCCTATCACTCTTACCTCAGCAAAGTGTGATACACCAGAGACTACCATAGCCCCTAATATCTCCTCTGGACTGATAGCAAAGATACATGACCCTATTCCATCTCTGAGGAGGAAGGGACCTTCCATCAGTGCTTCCCATACCAAGTCTGCTTCTCCTGTTTTGAACCAGTGCAGTTCTGCTACTACCCCCCTGCCCCCAGTAGTGCCCTGGGTACAGGGCAGCTATGTGACCCCTGGTACATGGAAAGAGAAAGCACTGAATCTGCAGGATCCGGTCCGGGATGCCAATGGGGCCGGCATCAGGCACAGGTGCTGGACATTAAAAGCCCCTGGAGCTTGATACTCAGAGAGACTGTTGGGGGAAGAGGAAGTTCCCTGTGCTCCCAGGGCAAGGAGAGGCCCTGAAGAAGACAATCCCTGCCTGGACGTTTTGTGTGTTGTCTGGGGGAGGTTTTCCAGAGCCTGGCGTAGCTGGGTCTGGCTGGGAGGTTGAGGTAGTGGGTGATTAGGCTGGTCAGTCTGCACCAGCATAGTTCAGTTAGAGAGGGCTCCAATTGGGAGCTAGGTTTTCTTTTGCAGGTTTCACAAATATGCAATACTTTTATCCAGCAAAAAGAAACTTCACGTCCGGATCATCAATAAGTCGTCACAAACACATCAAGGCCATCCTCCATAAGCATATGTATTTCAGCCAGCAATACACAAGGGCACATACCATGCAACAGTCAAACAGTGGTTTTTGGGGTTTAAGCGGTTAAAATAAGGAGGAAAAAAAAAAACGAAAAAAAAACCAAAAAAAAATGAGCTGCTGTTCCTGGCTCTAATTGCCCTGGAGGACTTAGGTGCTTAGGACCCCTAAAAGTGACATGTATGGCCCTCATGCTATAGGGTTTGTCACATATGGTGGACGATGCGGGCAAAGCACTGCTATGGTCTGTGGGCAGAAAGCAGGAACCAAAAAAAATAAAAAATGAGCTGCTGTTCCTGGCTCTAATTGCCCTAGAGGACTTAGGTGCTTAGGACCCCTAAAAGTGACATGTATGGCCCTCATGCTATAGGGTTTGTCACATATGGTGGAGGATGCGGGCAAAGCACTGCTATGGTCTGTGGGCAGAAAGCAGGAACCAAAAAAAAAAAGAGAGAGAAAAAAAAAATGTACTTTATTTTAACCGCTTAAACCCCAAAAACCACTGTTTGACTGTTGCATGGTATGTGCCCTTGTGTATTGCTGGCTGAAATACATATGCTTATGGAGGATGGCCTTGATGTGTTTGTGTTGACTTATTGATGATCCGGACGTGAAGTTTCTTTTTGCTGGATAAAAGTATTGCATATTTGTGAAACCTGCAAAAGAAAACCTAGCTCCCAATTGGAGCCCTCTCTAACTGAACTATGCTGGTCCAGACTGACCAGCCTAATCACCCACTACCTCAACCTCCCAGCCAGACCCAGCTACGCCAGGCTCTGGAAAACCTCCCCCAGAAAACACACAAAACGTCCAGGCAGGTATTGCCTCACTTGGCTCAGGGATTGTCTTCTTCAGGGCCTCTCCTTGCCCTAGGAGCACAGACACGTCCAACTCGGGGTATTTTGATGTAGTGGCAACTGAGCGTTATATAGCCATATAGTGTGATGCAACCCCCAATACTTACTCCTCAGATCAGTGATTGATATTCGCTGAATATGCGCGGAATTCTTCTATTGTTTTATGTTAGTGTGTGTGCAGGCATGTTATGACTTTGTGTGCAGGCATGTTATTACTGTGTGTGTCTGGGTATGATATTGTCTATGTGTGTCTCTCTGGGTATGATAGCATGCATTTGTGCTAGTTTAAGTGTCTGTGCATGTGTGTTAATGTATGGGCCTTGTTGTGTTAGTGTGAGTGTCTGTGTGTGTATTAGTGCTGATTGTCTGGTTGTGTTAGTGTCAGGCTGTGTGTTAATGTATGGGTCTGGTTGTGTTAGTGTGAGTGTCTGTGTGTGTATTAGTGCTGATTGTCTGGTTGTGTTAGTGTCAGGGTGTGTGTTAATGTATGGGTCTGGGTGTGTTAGTGTGAATGTCTGGGTGTGTGTATTAGTGCTGATTGTCTGGTTGTGTTAGTGTCTGGGTGTGTGTTAATGTATGGGTCTGGTTGTGTTAGTGTGAATGTCTGGGTGTGTGTATTAGTGCTGATTGTCTGGTTGTGTTAGTGTCTGGGTGTGTGTTAATGTATGGGTCTGGTTGTGTTAGTGTGAATGTCTGGGTGTGTGTATTAGTGCTGATTGTCTGGTTGTGTTAGTGTCAGGGTGTGTGTTAATGTATGGGTCTGGTTGTGTTAGTGTGAGTGTGTGTGTATTAGTGCTGATTGGTTGTGTTAGTGTCTGGGTGTGTGTTAATGTATGGGTCTGGTTGTGTTAGTGTGAATGTCTGGGTGTGTGTATTAGTGCTGATTGCCTGGTTGTGTTAGTGTCTGGGTGTGTGTTAATGTATAGGTCTGGTTGTTAGTCTGAATGTCTGGGTGTGTGTATTAGTGCTGATTGTCTGGTTGTGTTAGTGTCAGGGTGTGTGTTAATGTATGGGTCTGGTTGTGTTAGTGTGAGTGTGTGTGTATTAGTGCTGATTGGTTGTGTTAGTGTCAGGGTGTGTGTTAATGTATGGGTCTGGTTGTGTTAGTGTGAATGTCTGGGTGTGTGTATTAGTGCTGATTGTCTGGTTGTGTTAGTGTGAATGTCTGGGTGTGTGTGTATTAGTGGTGATTGTCTGGTTGTGTTAGTGTGAGTCCCTGGGTGTGTGTGCTTTAGTAAAAAGATTGTGAGGAGAACCGGTGTGCCCCAAAAATAGTGTGTGCTAAATAAGTAAATCTCTTAAAAATACTTCCCTTTTGTTTTCTCACAGCTGCCTCCTTAAAAACAACTCTCTCCAGGTGTTGTAAAGTATAGGTTCAATTTCAATAGGGGGCGCTCATGTAAGAAAAACAAACGAAACAACAATAGTGTAGACTGTTCAGACGATACGGTGTTAATTATATTACGTTAGTTGCACTCACAATAGTGCTGAAGATTTGTGTCTGTTTCTCATTCCCCTCTCATAGCAGCTTGTGGAAAAGGTAGTAAATGGTTGCAATCACGGGATCCAATGCACGTAAAATTATGTGCAAGGTGCGCTCAGGGAGGGGGGTAGGGGAAGACCACGGTGTCCAGGATCTCTTCTCCAAATGTCATGGAATTTCAGGTCCAATCCCCCGAACGCTGTGATACAGTGCGGCAACTTCTTCCAGCCAGGGAGCGGGAAAACCACCCCCAGAGAATAAACAACTGCTGCTTATATTTAAAAATATAGGTTTATTATGGGAATATGCCTTTAAAATAATGTTATTTAAATTTTAAAAAAAGTACTTTAAGATATATAAATATGTAAAAGTCAAACGATTAAGTTAAATAAAAAGTCTTTCCTCAACGCGTTTCGGCTTTAATGGCTTCCTCAGGAAAAAAAATGGATTTGATCGCTTCTTCCACTCTTTTTGTATGTGTTAATTCGTTGTATTTTCTTCTATATACGCTAGATGGCGGTGTAACGTTGTTTCCCAGAACATGAGGACGTGTTGTACGCACATGTACACTAGGTGGCGCTGTTACGTCATTCCACAATACGTGAGGACGTATTGGAGGCTGGATGTGCGTACTGGCGTCATTCTGTTTATACGCGTCCCCATAGAAACGGCTTCTCCGTAGGGCTGTCTCTTTTCTTGGTGTTGCATCGGCTCCTA
Source organism: Spea bombifrons (assembly GCF_027358695.1). NCBI lineage: Eukaryota > Metazoa > Chordata > Amphibia > Anura > Pelobatidae > Spea > Spea bombifrons. Next base: position 145,473,650 of record NC_071087.1, read on the forward strand.
GTGTCCTGCTGTGCTGTGCAGTGCAGATGTTAAGAAATGACATTTGAAGACGGATTAACATGAACGCTAAGTATAAACGCTATAGGATGTAAACGTTTAAGGATGTGATTGCATTAAACGTGGATATATGAACTATAACTAAACATACTATGGGTTTTGTTTATACATAAATGTCTATATGAATCCACGGAAAAGAGAGCAATAAGGGTGGAAAAGTGCCAAACAATAATACCGTATTTGCTCGATTATAAGACGACCCTGATTATAAGACGACCCCCCAAAATCTGAATATTAACTTAGGAAAAAAAGAAAAAGCCTGAATATAAGACGACCCTAAAGGAAAAAAGTTTTACCAGTAAATGTTAATTCATGTAAACTATTTTTTTTAATAAAAGCTATGATTGAGAAAAATATTTTTTTTTTGTTTTTATTTCTTGTATTTTCCAACCTGTCCCCCAGTTACGCACATCTGCCCACAGGCTTGCCACACCAATATGGCACTGTGGCCCATGGTATGCCTTTTGACCCCCTATGTGCCACTCTGCCTCCAGAAATGCCTTATACCCCTATATCCCATTCTGGCATTTAGGGGGTTAAAATGCATATTATGGGGCAGAGTGGCATATAGGGAGGTATAAGGCATTCCAGGAGGCAGAGTGGCATTAAGGGAGTTAAAAGGCATTATATAGAGCACTCTGCCTCCAGAAATGCCTTATACCCCTATATGCCACTCTGGCATTTAGGGGGTTAAAAGGCATATTATGGGGCAGAGTGGCATATAGGGAGGTATAAGGCATTTCAGGAGGCAGAGTGCACTATTAAATGCCCCCTTAACGCCACTCTGCCTCCTGAAATGCCTTATACCTCCCTATATGCCACTCTGCCCCATAATATGCCTTTTAACCCCCTAAGTGCCAGAGTGGCATATAGGGGTGTAAGGCATTTTTTACACACACACACACACACACACACACACACACACACTTACTTACTTACTTACCGGTGCTTCCAATTTCCTGCTGTATTGCCGGGGCAGCGGGTTGACGTCTCATTCCGCGGCAGCCGGAAGGAGGTGGAGTTGGCAGCGGGGGTTTGTATGCGTCCGTCGCAAATACCTTCCCCGGCTGTCAGAGATCAGGAACTCTTGAACTCTGATCTCTGACAGTCGGGGAAGGTATTTGCGACGGACGCATACAAACCCCCGCTGCCAACTTCACCTCCGGAAGCACCGGTAAGTGGGGGGGTGGGGCGACGACAGGAGGATCCAGGTCCCCTGCAGCGGTGCGGGGGATCTGGATCTTAGTCTCCTAATCAGACCTCTATTTGAGGTCTGATTAGAAGACGACCCCGATTATAAGACGAGGGGTATTTTTCAGAGCATTTGCTCTGAAAAAAACCTCGTCTTATAATCGAGCAAATACGGTACAAAATATGAAATATTGGAATTGTGTATAGTAAAAAGTAATATTGAAGAAGCCATGAATGAATAAGTAGTCTGTGTCTATTTATTTCAAATGGGGGTTAGGATCCCTTAGGTGAAAGCGTGAATATCCAAGTTTATGTTCAAGCCTTCTTTTTTTATATGTTCCTAATTTAAAGATCCACTTAGTTTCCTTTCTTGAAATGTTTTCTGCACTATTTCCTCCTCTCCAATTTGGGGGTACAATGTCTATTCCCATGATTCAAAATTGATTAATTGAGAAAACAGGACATGAATTACAGTATCGCGGGACACCGTGTTTAATGCTTGAATTCATAATGTTCCCAAGATGTTCCTAAATTCTTCCTTTAAGTGGTCTGGTTGTTCTTCCCCCATACTGTGCACCACATGGACATTGTAATAAATAAATTACAGATTTGGTGGTGCAGGTGATGAATTTCTTAATTTCGTATGTAGTCCCTGTCCTATTACTGATAAAACTGTTTGTTTTCCTTGGTAGGTAGGTGCACATCTTGCACCTACCGCATGGGAAAAAAACAATGGGTTTCTTGCCCAGAAAGGTATTAAAATTAATTTCTGTTTTCTTTGTTGGGAGGAAAATGTTTTTCAAATTATTTGTTTTTTTGTATACGATTTGAGGTTTTTCCGGTAAGAGGGGTCCTAAAATGTCATCGCTCTTCAGGACATGCCAGATCGTAAATATGGGTCCCTAGGGTGGAGCAATTGGAGAGCAGGGTGGGCCAATGCTCCGTTTCCCCATGCTGTGGAAATTCCATGCCGAGTTTTCCAGGAGGCAAGAAATCTGCAGGATCCGGTCCGGGATGCCAATGGGGCCGGCATCAGGCACAGGTGCTGGACATTAAAAACCCCTGGAGCTTGATACTCAGAGAGACTGTTGGGGGAAGAGGAAGTTCCCTGTGCTCCCAGGGCAAGGAGAGGCCCTGAAGAAGACAATCCCTGCCTGGACGTTTTGTGTGTTGTCTGGGGGAGGTTTTCCAGAGCCTGGCGTAGCTGGGTCTGGCTGGGAGGTTGAGGTAGTGGGTGATTAGGCTGGTCAGTCTGCACCAGCATAGTTCAGTTAGAGAGGGCTCCAATTGGGAGCTAGGTTTTCTTTTGCAGGTTTCACAAATATGCAATACTTTTATCCAGCAAAAAGAAACTTCACGTCCGGATCATCAATAAGTCGTCACAAACACATCAAGGCCATCCTCCATAAGCATATGTATTTCAGCCAGCAATACACAAGGGCACATACCATGCAACAGTCAAACAGTGGTTTTTGGGGTTTAAGCGGTTAAAATAAGGAGGAAAAAAAAACAAAAAAAAAAATGAGCTGCTGTTCCTGGCTCTAATTGCCCTGGAGGACTTAGGTGCTTAGGACCCCTAAAAGTGACATGTATGGCCCTCATGCTATAGGGTTTGTCACATATGGTGGAGGATGCGGGCAAAGCACTGCTATGGTCTGTGGGCAGAAAGCAGGAACCAACAAAAATAAAAAATGAGCTGCTGTTCCTGGCTCTAATTGCCCTAGAGGACTTAGGTGCTTAGGACCCCTAAAAGTGACATGTATGGCCCTCATGCTATAGGGTTTGTCACATATGGTGGAGGATGCGGGCAAAGCACTGCTATGGTCTGTGGGCAGAAAGCAGGAACCAAAAAAAAAAAGAGAGAGAGAAAAAAAAATGTGCTTTATTTTAACCGCTTAAACCCCAAAAACCACTGTTTGACTGTTGCATGGTATGTGCCCTTGTGTATTGCTGGCTGAAATACATATGCTTATGGAGGATGGCCTTGATGTGTTTGTGTTGACTTATTGATGATCCGGACGTGAAGTTTCTTTTTGCTGGATAAAAGTATTGCATATTTGTGAAACCTGCAAAAGAAAACCTAGCTCCCAATTGGAGCCCTCTCTAACTGAACTATGCTGGTCCAGACTGACCAGCCTAATCACCCACTACCTCAACCTCCCAGCCAGACCCAGCTACGCCAGGCTCTGGAAAACCTCCCCCAGAAAACACACAAAACGTCCAGGCAGGTATTGCCTCACTTGGCTCAGGGATTGTCTTCTTCAGGGCCTCTCCTTGCCCTAGGAGCACAGGGAACTTCCTCTTCCCCCAACAGTCTCTCTGAGTATCACGCTCCAGGGGCTTTTAATGTCCAGCACCTGTGTCTGATGCCGGCCCCATAGGAATCCCGGACCGGATCCTGCAGATTTCTTGCCTCCTGGAAAACTCGGCATGGAATTTCCACAGCATGGGGAAACGGAGCATTGGCCCACCCTGCTCTCCAATTGCTCCACCCTGTGGTGTTTAAACCAAATATAAAAATATATCTCACAAAGGTTCGTCTACATTAAAAGGTATTTATTATAAGGTAACAACACAGCAAACACATTTATCTCATATACACACGCATAGCCAAACCCCACAGGACAACAACCCCCTTTTTATCTCTCTCTCTATACATATAACAATTCCCTTCAACACAATTTGATCTCACCCAATGTTAAGCCTCCAGATCCGATAATAGCTCACTGCCGGGAGCTGACTCTCACCACATCCACCATGGAGGAAAAGGAAAAAGAACTGAAAGAGTCCATGTGTGGTATTATATTATATACCCTTCATTTGACGTCACATCCTGTTTCATCACTTCCTTTAGTGAACTGTGGGAGGGAAGGATTCTAAGAACGCCCACCTTAACCTAATCCCTTTGTTTATGGGGACAAGACAAGTTACCACACACCCCAGGGACCCATATTTACGATCTGGATAGCACCTGTACCCAAATGCCACACTAAGCATCTCCCTGGGGTTTACACTGTCACAAATGCTATGTCCATGTTTAATGCTTTATCCATGTGTAAGGCAGTGTCAGTGTTTAATGCTATCTCCATGTTTAATGTTATCTCTATGTGCAATGCTATGTCCATGTTTAATGCTGTGGCAGGAACCACTTTTTCGCTGCCTGAACCATGGCATTTTTTATACAAGTGGTGTTTAAATCTGCTACCACTAGTGGCCGCCCTCTGGAGCACTCAGAACTCAGGTGTGCCTTGTTACCTGGGTTGAGCCCTAGCCAATACATCCAGCTGGCCCTTGTTACCTGTGATTACCCTGCCTTTATGAACCTGCCCTGCCCTTCAGTCAGGGCCTTTGTATTGAAGTCTATGGATCTTCCTGCTGTGGCTCGGCACCTGTACTGTTCCTGGTTCCCTGCTTTGTGTCCTGATCAAGTGGACTCCCTGCTTTGTGTCCTGATCAAGCGGGTTCCCTGCTTTGTGTCCTGATCAAGCGGACTCCCTGCTTTGTGTCCTGATCAATCGGACTCCCTGTTTTGTGTCCTGATCAATCGGACTCCCTGTTTTGTGTCCTGATCAATCGGACTCCCTGTTTTGTGTCCTGATCAATCGGACTCCCTGCTTTGTGTCCTGATCAAGCGGGCTCCCTGCTTTGTGTCCTGATCAAGCGGGCTCCCTGCTTTGTGTCCTGATCAAGCGGACTCGCTGCTTTGTGTCCTGATCAAGCGGGCTCCCTGCTTTGCGTCCTGATCAAGCGGACTCGCTGCTTTGCGTCCTGATCAAGCGGACTCGCTGCTTTGCGTCCTGATCAAGCGGACTCGCTGCTTTGCGTCCTGATCAAGCGGACTCGCTGCTTTGCGTCCTGATCAAGCGGACTCGCTGCTTTGCGTCCTGATCAAGCGGACTCGCTGCTTTGCGTCCTGATCAAGCGGACTCGCTGCTTTGCGTCCTGATCAAGCGGACTCGCTGCTTTGCGTCCTGATCAAGCGGACTCGCTGCTTTGCGTTCTGATCAAGCGGACTCGCTGCTTTGCGTCCTGATCAAGCGGACTCGCTGCTTTGCGTCCTGATCAAGCGGACTCGCTGCTTTGCGTCCTTCCAAGCGGACTCCCTGCTATGCGTCCTTCCAAGCGGACTCCCTGCTTTGCGTCCTTCCAAGCGGACTCCCTGCTTTGCGTCCTTCCAAGCGGACTCCCTGCTTTGCGTCCTTCCAAGCGGACTCCCTGCTATGCGTCCTTCCAAACGGACTCCCTGCTATGCGTCCTTCCAAGCGGACTCCCTGCTTTGCGTCCTTCCAAGCGGACTCCCTGCTTTGCGTCCTTCCAAGCGGACTCCCTGCTATGCGTCCTTCCAAACGGACTCCCTGCTATGCGTCCTTCCAAACGGACTCCCTGCTATGCGTCCTTCCAAGCGGACTCCCTGCTTTGTGTCCTCATGAAGACCATTCACCTACATCTGTTACATCACCTGAGAAATCCAACAAGCCTGTTACCAGTATGAAAAAGGAATCTTCTAGGAAACGTGAACCCCTTACCACAACCGAATTGCAACAAAGGCGTGATGATGAGGCTTGCTTTTACTGTGGCAAAAAGGGACACTGGATCACCCAATGTCCTCTGAAACCTCCCAAACCCTCTGTACTGATTGAACAGTCTACGTCACAAGCACAGAGCTCTCCTAAAAGGGGAAGTAGCTTTATTCCCCAGGACAGTGAACGCATGGAGTATATACCACCCCTGGTGATTCCTAATGCTTCTCAAACTCCAGTGTATGTCCAGCTGAAGCCTGAAGCCTGATGACTGTTCTGTGATGGAATGCAGCTTCTGTGATTCTACAGTCTGTGGCAGTGTGGGTTGCTCCCATATGGATGAACTTCCTATTGCTTGCTGTTCAGCCATGATTGCAACTCCTATCACTCTTACCTCAGCAAAGTGTGATACACCAGAGACTACCATAGCCCCTAATATCTCCTCTGGACTGATAGCAAAGATACATGACCCTATTCCATCTCTGAGGAGGAAGGGACCTTCCATCAGTGCTTCCCATACCAAGTCTGCTTCTCCTGTTTTGAACCAGTGCAGTTCTGCTACTACCCCCCTGCCCCCAGTAGTGCCCTGGGTACAGGGCAGCTATGTGACCCCTGGTACATGGAAAGAGAAAGCACTGAATCTGCAGGATCCGGTCCGGGATGCCAATGGGGCCGGCATCAGGCACAGGTGCTGGACATTAAAAGCCCCTGGAGCTTGATACTCAGAGAGACTGTTGGGGGAAGAGGAAGTTCCCTGTGCTCCCAGGGCAAGGAGAGGCCCTGAAGAAGACAATCCCTGCCTGGACGTTTTGTGTGTTGTCTGGGGGAGGTTTTCCAGAGCCTGGCGTAGCTGGGTCTGGCTGGGAGGTTGAGGTAGTGGGTGATTAGGCTGGTCAGTCTGCACCAGCATAGTTCAGTTAGAGAGGGCTCCAATTGGGAGCTAGGTTTTCTTTTGCAGGTTTCACAAATATGCAATACTTTTATCCAGCAAAAAGAAACTTCACGTCCGGATCATCAATAAGTCGTCACAAACACATCAAGGCCATCCTCCATAAGCATATGTATTTCAGCCAGCAATACACAAGGGCACATACCATGCAACAGTCAAACAGTGGTTTTTGGGGTTTAAGCGGTTAAAATAAGGAGGAAAAAAAAAAAACGAAAAAAAAACCAAAAAAAAAATGAGCTGCTGTTCCTGGCTCTAATTGCCCTGGAGGACTTAGGTGCTTAGGACCCCTAAAAGTGACATGTATGGCCCTCATGCTATAGGGTTTGTCACATATGGTGGACGATGCGGGCAAAGCACTGCTATGGTCTGTGGGCAGAAAGCAGGAACCAAAAAAAATAAAAAATGAGCTGCTGTTCCTGGCTCTAATTGCCCTAGAGGACTTAGGTGCTTAGGACCCCTAAAAGTGACATGTATGGCCCTCATGCTATAGGGTTTGTCACATATGGTGGAGGATGCGGGCAAAGCACTGCTATGGTCTGTGGGCAGAAAGCAGGAACCAAAAAAAAAAAGAGAGAGAAAAAAAAAATGTACTTTATTTTAACCGCTTAAACCCCAAAAACCACTGTTTGACTGTTGCATGGTATGTGCCCTTGTGTATTGCTGGCTGAAATACATATGCTTATGGAGGATGGCCTTGATGTGTTTGTGTTGACTTATTGATGATCCGGACGTGAAGTTTCTTTTTGCTGGATAAAAGTATTGCATATTTGTGAAACCTGCAAAAGAAAACCTAGCTCCCAATTGGAGCCCTCTCTAACTGAACTATGCTGGTCCAGACTGACCAGCCTAATCACCCACTACCTCAACCTCCCAGCCAGACCCAGCTACGCCAGGCTCTGGAAAACCTCCCCCAGAAAACACACAAAACGTCCAGGCAGGTATTGCCTCACTTGGCTCAGGGATTGTCTTCTTCAGGGCCTCTCCTTGCCCTAGGAGCACAGACACGTCCAACTCGGGGTATTTTGATGTAGTGGCAACTGAGCGTTATATAGCCATATAGTGTGATGCAACCCCCAATACTTACTCCTCAGATCAGTGATTGATATTCGCTGAATATGCGCGGAATTCTTCTATTGTTTTATGTTAGTGTGTGTGCAGGCATGTTATGACTTTGTGTGCAGGCATGTTATTACTGTGTGTGTCTGGGTATGATATTGTCTATGTGTGTCTCTCTGGGTATGATAGCATGCATTTGTGCTAGTTTAAGTGTCTGTGCATGTGTGTTAATGTATGGGCCTTGTTGTGTTAGTGTGAGTGTCTGTGTGTGTATTAGTGCTGATTGTCTGGTTGTGTTAGTGTCAGGCTGTGTGTTAATGTATGGGTCTGGTTGTGTTAGTGTGAGTGTCTGTGTGTGTATTAGTGCTGATTGTCTGGTTGTGTTAGTGTCAGGGTGTGTGTTAATGTATGGGTCTGGGTGTGTTAGTGTGAATGTCTGGGTGTGTGTATTAGTGCTGATTGTCTGGTTGTGTTAGTGTCTGGGTGTGTGTTAATGTATGGGTCTGGTTGTGTTAGTGTGAATGTCTGGGTGTGTGTATTAGTGCTGATTGTCTGGTTGTGTTAGTGTCTGGGTGTGTGTTAATGTATGGGTCTGGTTGTGTTAGTGTGAATGTCTGGGTGTGTGTATTAGTGCTGATTGTCTGGTTGTGTTAGTGTCAGGGTGTGTGTTAATGTATGGGTCTGGTTGTGTTAGTGTGAGTGTGTGTGTATTAGTGCTGATTGGTTGTGTTAGTGTCTGGGTGTGTGTTAATGTATGGGTCTGGTTGTGTTAGTGTGAATGTCTGGGTGTGTGTATTAGTGCTGATTGCCTGGTTGTGTTAGTGTCTGGGTGTGTGTTAATGTATAGGTCTGGTTGTTAGTCTGAATGTCTGGGTGTGTGTATTAGTGCTGATTGTCTGGTTGTGTTAGTGTCAGGGTGTGTGTTAATGTATGGGTCTGGTTGTGTTAGTGTGAGTGTGTGTGTATTAGTGCTGATTGGTTGTGTTAGTGTCAGGGTGTGTGTTAATGTATGGGTCTGGTTGTGTTAGTGTGAATGTCTGGGTGTGTGTATTAGTGCTGATTGTCTGGTTGTGTTAGTGTGAATGTCTGGGTGTGTGTGTATTAGTGGTGATTGTCTGGTTGTGTTAGTGTGAGTCCCTGGGTGTGTGTGCTTTAGTAAAAAGATTGTGAGGAGAACCGGTGTGCCCCAAAAATAGTGTGTGCTAAATAAGTAAATCTCTTAAAAATACTTCCCTTTTGTTTTCTCACAGCTGCCTCCTTAAAAACAACTCTCTCCAGGTGTTGTAAAGTATAGGTTCAATTTCAATAGGGGGCGCTCATGTAAGAAAAACAAACGAAACAACAATAGTGTAGACTGTTCAGACGATACGGTGTTAATTATATTACGTTAGTTGCACTCACAATAGTGCTGAAGATTTGTGTCTGTTTCTCATTCCCCTCTCATAGCAGCTTGTGGAAAAGGTAGTAAATGGTTGCAATCACGGGATCCAATGCACGTAAAATTATGTGCAAGGTGCGCTCAGGGAGGGGGGTAGGGGAAGACCACGGTGTCCAGGATCTCTTCTCCAAATGTCATGGAATTTCAGGTCCAATCCCCCGAACGCTGTGATACAGTGCGGCAACTTCTTCCAGCCAGGGAGCGGGAAAACCACCCCCAGAGAATAAACAACTGCTGCTTATATTTAAAAATATAGGTTTATTATGGGAATATGCCTTTAAAATAATGTTATTTAAATTTTAAAAAAAGTACTTTAAGATATATAAAATATAAATATGTAAAAGTCAAACGATTAAGTTAAATAAAAAGTCTTTCCTCAACGCGTTTCGGCTTTAATGGCTTCCTCAGGAAAAAAAATGGATTTGATCGCTTCTTCCACTCTTTTTGTATGTGTTAATTCGTTGTATTTTCTTCTATATACGCTAGATGGCGGTGTAACGTTGTTTCCCAGAACATGAGGACGTGTTGTACGCACATGTACACTAGGTGGCGCTGTTACGTCATTCCACAATACGTGAGGACGTATTGGAGGCTGGATGTGCGTACTGGCGTCATTCTGTTTATACGCGTCCCCATAGAAACGGCTTCTCCGTAGGGCTGTCTCTTTTCTTGGTGTTGCATCGGCTCCTAGTGTCCTGCTGTGCAGTGCAGATGTTAAGAAATGACATTTGAAGACGGATTAACATGAACGCTAAGTATAAACGCTATAGGATGTAAACGTTTAAGGATGTGATTGCATTAAACGTGGATATATGAACTATAACTAAACATACTATGGGTTTTGTTTATACATAAATGTCTATATGAATCCACGGAAAAGAGAGCAATAAGGGTGGAAAAGTGCCAAACAATAATACCGTATTTGCTCGATTATAAGACGACCCTGATTATAAGACGACCCCCCAAAATCTGAATATTAACTTAGGAAAAAAAGAAAAAGCCTGAATATAAGACGACCCTAAAGGAAAAAAGTTTTACCAGTAAATGTTAATTCATGTAAACTATTTTTTTTAATAAAAGCTATGATTGAGAAAAATATTTTTTTTTTGTTTTTATTTCTTGTATTTTCCAACCTGTCCCCCAGTTACGCACATCTGCCCACAGGCTTGCCACACCAATATGGCACTGTGGCCCATGGTATGCCTTTTGACCCCCTATGTGCCACTCTGCCTCCAGAAATGCCTTATACCCCTATATCCCATTCTGGCATTTAGGGGGTTAAAATGCATATTATGGGGCAGAGTGGCATATAGGGAGGTATAAGGCATTCCAGGAGGCAGAGTGGCATTAAGGGAGTTAAAAGGCATTATATAGAGCACTCTGCCTCCAGAAATGCCTTATACCCCTATATGCCACTCTGGCATTTAGGGGGTTAAAAGGCATATTATGGGGCAGAGTGGCATATAGGGAGGTATAAGGCATTTCAGGAGGCAGAGTGCACTATTAAATGCCCCCTTAACGCCACTCTGCCTCCTGAAATGCCTTATACCTCCCTATATGCCACTCTGCCCCATAATATGCCTTTTAACCCCCTAAGTGCCAGAGTGGCATATAGGGGTGTAAGGCATTTTTTACACACACACACACACACACACTTACTTACTTACTTACTTACCGGTGCTTCCAATTTCCTGCTGTATTGCCGGGGCAGCGGGTTGACGTCTCATTCCGCGGCAGCCGGAAGGAGGTGGAGTTGGCAGCGGGGGTTTGTATGCGTCCGTCGCAAATACCTTCCCCGGCTGTCAGAGATCAGGAACTCTTGAACTCTGATCTCTGACAGTCGGGGAAGGTATTTGCGACGGACGCATACAAACCCCCGCTGCCAACTTCACCTCCGGAAGCACCGGTAAGTGGGGGGGTGGGGCGACGACAGGAGGATCCAGGTCCCCTGCAGCGGTGCGGGGGATCTGGATCTTAGTCTCCTAATCAGACCTCTATTTGAGGTCTGATTAGAAGACGACCCCGATTATAAGACGAGGGGTATTTTTCAGAGCATTTGCTCTGAAAAAAACCTCGTCTTATAATCGAGCAAATACGGTACAAAATATGAAATATTGGAATTGTGTATAGTAAAAAGTAATATTGAAGAAGCCATGAATGAATAAGTAGTCTGTGTCTATTTATTTCAAATGGGGGTTAGGATCCCTTAGGTGAAAGCGTGAATATCCAAGTTTATGTTCAAGCCTTCTTTTTTTATATGTTCCTAATTTAAAGATCCACTTAGTTTCCTTTCTTGAAATGTTTTCTGCACTATTTCCTCCTCTCCAATTTGGGGGTACAATGTCTATTCCCATGATTCAAAATTGATTAATTGAGAAAACAGGACATGAATTACAGTATCGCGGGACACCGTGTTTAATGCTTGAATTCATAATGTTCCCAAGATGTTCCTAAATTCTTCCTTTAAGTGGTCTGGTTGTTCTTCCCCCATACTGTGCACCACATGGACATTGTAATAAATAAATTACAGATTTGGTGGTGCAGGTGATGAATTTCTTAATTTCGTATGTAGTCCCTGTCCTATTACTGATAAAACTGTTTGTTTTCCTTGGTAGGTAGGTGCACATCTTGCACCTACCGCATGGGAAAAAAACAATGGGTTTCTTGCCCAGAAAGGTATTAAAATTAATTTCTGTTTTCTTTGTTGGGAGGAAAATGTTTTTCAAATTATTTGTTTTTTTGTATACGATTTGAGGTTTTTCCGGTAAGAGGGGTCCTAAAATGTCATCGCTCTTCAGGACATGCCAGATCGTAAATATGGGTCCCTAGGGTGGAGCAATTGGAGAGCAGGGTGGGCCAATGCTCCGTTTCCCCATGCTGTGGAAATTCCATGCCGAGTTTTCCAGGAGGCAAGAAATCTGCAGGATCCGGTCCGGGATGCCAATGGGGCCGGCATCAGGCACAGGTGCTGGACATTAAAAACCCCTGGAGCTTGATACTCAGAGAGACTGTTGGGGGAAGAGGAAGTTCCCTGTGCTCCCAGGGCAAGGAGAGGCCCTGAAGAAGACAATCCCTGCCTGGACGTTTTGTGTGTTGTCTGGGGGAGGTTTTCCAGAGCCTGGCGTAGCTGGGTCTGGCTGGGAGGTTGAGGTAGTGGGTGATTAGGCTGGTCAGTCTGCACCAGCATAGTTCAGTTAGAGAGGGCTCCAATTGGGAGCTAGGTTTTCTTTTGCAGGTTTCACAAATATGCAATACTTTTATCCAGCAAAAAGAAACTTCACGTCCGGATCATCAATAAGTCGTCACAAACACATCAAGGCCATCCTCCATAAGCATATGTATTTCAGCCAGCAATACACAAGGGCACATACCATGCAACAGTCAAACAGTGGTTTTTGGGGTTTAAGCGGTTAAAATAAGGAGGAAAAAAAAACGAAAAAAAAAAAACAAAAAAAAAATGAGCTGCTGTTCCTGGCTCTAATTGCCCTGGAGGACTTAGGTGCTTAGGACCCCTAAAAGTGACATGTATGGCCCTCATGCTATAGGGTTTGTCACATATGGTGGAGGATGCGGGCAAAGCACTGCTATGGTCTGTGGGCAGAAAGCAGGAACCAAAAAAAATAAAAAATGAGCTGCTGTTCCTGGCTCTAATTGCCCTAGAGGACTTAGGTGCTTAGGACCCCTAAAAGTGACATGTATGGCCCTCATGCTATAGGGTTTGTCACATATGGTGGAGGATGCGGGCAAAGCACTGCTATGGTCTGTGGGCAGAAAGCAGGAACCAAAAAAAAAAAAGAGAGAGAGAAAAAAAAAATGTGCTTTATTTTAACCGCTTAAACCCCAAAAACCACTGTTTGACTGTTGCATGGTATGTGCCCTTGTGTATTGCTGGCTGAAATACATATGCTTATGGAGGATGGCCTTGATGTGTTTGTGTTGACTTATTGATGATCCGGACGTGAAGTTTCTTTTTGCTGGATAAAAGTATTGCATATTTGTGAAACCTGCAAAAGAAAACCTAGCTCCCAATTGGAGCCCTCTCTAACTGAACTATGCTGGTCCAGACTGACCAGCCTAATCACCCACTACCTCAACCTCCCAGCCAGACCCAGCTACGCCAGGCTCTGGAAAACCTCCCCCAGAAAACACACAAAACGTCCAGGCAGGTATTGCCTCACTTGGCTCAGGGATTGTCTTCTTCAGGGCCTCTCCTTGCCCTAGGAGCACAGGGAACTTCCTCTTCCCCCAACAGTCTCTCTGAGTATCACGCTCCAGGGGCTTTTAATGTCCAGCACCTGTGTCTGATGCCGGCCCCATAGGAATCCCGGACCGGATCCTGCAGATTTCTTGCCTCCTGGAAAACTCGGCATGGAATTTCCACAGCATGGGGAAACGGAGCATTGGCCCACCCTGCTCTCCAATTGCTCCACCCTGTGGTGTTTAAACCAAATATAAAAATATATCTCACAAAGGTTCGTCTACATTAAAAGGTATTTATTATAAGGTAACAACACAGCAAACACATTTATCTCATATACACACACATAGCCAAACCCCACAGGACAACAACCCCCTTTTTATCTCTCTCTCTATACATATAACAATTCCCTTCAACACAATTTGATCTCACCCAATGTTAAGCCTCCAGATCCGATAATAGCTCACTGCCGGGAGCTGACTCTCACCACATCCACCATGGAGGAAAAGGAAAAAGAAATGAAAGAGTCCATGTGTGGTATTATATTATATACCCTTCATTTGACGTCACATCCTGTTTCATCACTTCCTTTAGTGAACTGTGGGAGGGAAGGATTCTAAGAACGCCCACCTTAACCTAATCCCTTTGTTTATGGGGACCAGACAAGTTACCACACACCCCAGGGACCCATATTTACGATCTGGATAGCACCTGTACCCAAATGCCACACTAAGCATCTCCCTGGGGTTTACACTGTCACAAATGCTATGTCCATGTTTAATGCTTTATCCATGTGTAAGGCAGTGTCAGTGTTTAATGCTATCTCCATGTTTAATGTTATCTCTATGTGCAATGCTATGTCCATGTTTAATGCTGTGGCAGGAACCACTTTTTCGCTGCCTGAACCATGGCATTTTTTATACAAGTGGTGTTTAAATCTGCTACCACTAGTGGCCGCCCTCTGGAGCACTCAGAACTCAGGTGTGCCTTGTTACCTGGGTTGAGCCCTAGCCAATACATCCAGCTGGCCCTTGTTACCTGTGATTACCCTGCCTTTATGAACCTGCCCTGCCCTTCAGTCAGGGCCTTTGTATTGAAGTCTATGGATCTTCCTGCTGTGGCTCGGCACCTGTACTGTTCCTGGTTCCCTGCTTTGTGTCCTGATCAAGCGGACTCCCTGCTTTGTGTCCTGATCAAGCGGGTTCCCTGCTTTGTGTCCTGATCAATCGGACTCCCTGTTTTGTGTCCTGATCAATCGGACTCCCTGTTTTGTGTCCTGATCAATCGGACTCCCTGCTTTGTGTCCTGATCAAGCGGGCTCCCTGCTTTGTGTCCTGATCAAGCGGACTCGCTGCTTTGTGTCCTGATCAAGCGGACTCGCTGCTTTGTGTCCTGATCAAGCGGGCTCCCTGCTTTGCGTCCTGATCAAGCGGACTCGCTGCTTTGCGTCCTGATCAAGCGGACTCGCTGCTTTGCGTCCTGATCAAGCGGACTCGCTGCTTTGCGTCCTGATCAAGCGGACTCGCTGCTTTGCGTCCTGATCAAGCGGACTCGCTGCTTTGCGTCCTGATCAAGCGGACTCGCTGCTTTGCGTCCTGATCAAGCGGACTCGCTGCTTTGCGTCCTGATCAAGCGGACTCGCTGCTTTGCGTCCTGATCAAGCGGACTCGCTGCTTTGCGTCCTGATCAAGCGGACTCGCTGCTTTGCGTCCTGATCAAGCGGACTCGCTGCTTTGCGTCCTGATCAAGCGGACTCGCTGCTTTGCGTCCTGATCAAGCGGACTCGCTGCTTTGCGTCCTTCCAAGCGGACTCCCTGCTATGCGTCCTTCCAAGCGGACTCCCTGCTTTGCGTCCTTCCAAGCGGACTCCCTGCTTTGCGTCCTTCCAAGCGGACTCCCTGCTTTGCGTCCTTCCAAGCGGACTCCCTGCTATGCGTCCTTCCAAACGGACTCCCTGCTATGCGTCCTTCCAAGCGGACTCCCTGCTTTGCGTCCTTCCAAGCGGACTCCCTGCTTTGCGTCCTTCCAAGCGGACTCCCTGCTATGCGTCCTTCCAAACGGACTCCCTGCTATGCGTCCTTCCAAACGGACTCCCTGCTATGCGTCCTTCCAAACGGACTCCCTGCTATGCGTCCTTCCAAGCGGACTCCCTGCTTTGTGTCCTCATGAAGACCATTCACCTACATCTGTTACATCACCTGAGAAATCCAACAAGCCTGTTACCAGTATGAAAAAGGAATCTTCTAGGAAACGTGAACCCCTTACCACAACCGAATTGCAACAAAGGCGTGATGATGAGGCTTGCTTTTACTGTGGCAAAAAGGGACACTGGATCACCCAATGTCCTCTGAAACCTCCCAAACCCTCTGTACTGATTGAACAGTCTACGTCACAAGCACAGAGCTCTCCTAAAAGGGGAAGTAGCTTTATTCCCCAGGACAGTGAACGCATGGAGTATATACCACCCCTGGTGATTCCTAATGCTTCTCAAACTCCAGTGTATGTCCAGCTGAAGCCTGAAGCCTGATGACTGTTCTGTGATGGAATGCAGCTTCTGTGATTCTACAGTCTGTGGCAGTGTGGGTTGCTCCCATATGGATGAACTTCCTATTGCTTTCTGTTCAGCCATGATTGCAACTCCTATCACTCTTACCTCAGCAAAGTGTGATACACCAGAGACTACCATAGCCCCTAATATCTCCTCTGGACTGATAGCAAAGATACATGACCCTATTCCATCTCTGAGGAGGAAGGGACCTTCCATCAGTGCTTCCCATACCAAGTCTGCTTCTCCTGTTTTGAACCAGTGCAGTTCTGCTACTACCCCCCTGCCCCCAGTAGTGCCCTGGGTACAGGGCAGCTATGCATGGGCGTAGGAACCCCTAAAAATCTGGGGGGGATAGCATTTTTACTGGTAGGGTATACCTGACCATTTCACCAACAGGGACTTGTATGACATTGCATTATAAATACATAGACATTAATATGTAGTCGGTCCCCCTTTGCAGCTATAACGGCTTCCACTCTTCTGGGAACGATTTCCACGAGATTTTGGAGAGTTTCTGTGGGGAATTTTTGCAACCATGCCTTTATGGACCTTGTTTTGTACACTGAGGCACAGACCTTCCCCAAAACTGTTCCCACAAAGTTAGAAGCATAGTGCTGTCCAAAATGTCTTGGTTTATCACCTTCAGCTCATAAAACGTTCTACTGGATGAATGGGAGAAAATTCCCACAGAAACAGAAAAATCTTACAACCACAGATGGACCCCACTGGACACGGCCACAGAGACTACTATGATGTATTGAAGGATCCATCTAAGACTCCTAACACGTCATGCACACAGGAACATATCCACACACTTAGACACTTGAATAACATACATACACATGCACACACTAACATACACACACACACACAATAATACAACCAAAAAGATTTCCACCCTAATATACCTAGACACATGCCCACTATAACACACCTGAAAACAGACTAACATACCCACAAAAACAGATGTGCACAATAACATACCCACAAATCACACCCAGACACGCATTCAAACACATCCTTCACTTACTCTGCCTACCCCTAGATTTAACACGTGGCGCTTTGTATTAGTGATGCCCTAGACCAAGTAGCACCCCGCAATATTCTCTTGTGTCCAAATGCTACATACAGTGACACACACTCATTTTAACCAGAAATAGGCCTGGATTTAACCCTAGGCGCCCCTGAGTTAAACATGTGTTACAGGGAATCATTCTCTTCCCTTTAAGTACGACATGCCTGCTCATACACACACATATGCACTGCTCTTACGCATGCCTGCCCACAAAAACACATATATACGCTGCAGTTTCCTGCACATACACACTTGCCAGTACTCACACATATGCACTACCCTTATACACGCCTGCCCAAACATACATAAACTGCTCACACACACATGCCTCCCCATAAATATACACTGCCCTTGAACATACTTACACAGACGTATACACTATAAGACAAATACACTCCTAATATACACACATATACACTGCCCATACAGACGTACACATATACACTGCCCATACACACGTACACATATACACTGCCCATACACACGTACACATATACACTGCCCATACACACGTACACATATACACTGCCCATACACACGTACACATATACACTGCCTATACAGACGTACACATATACACTGCCCATACACACGTACATATATACACTGCCCATACACACGTACACATATACACTGCCCATACACACGTACACATATACACTGCCCATATACACGTACACATATACACTGCCCATATACACGTACACATATACACTGCCCATACACACTGCCCATACACACGTACACATATACACTGCCCATACAGACGTACACATATACACTGCACATACAGACGTACAGATATACACTGCCCATACAGACGTACAGATATACACTGCCCATACACACGTACACATATACACTGCCCATACACACGTACACATATACACTGCCCATACACACGTATGCACATACACTGCCCTTATATGCGCGTGCCCATACACACACATATACACACCTGCCCTATACACACACATATGCCTGCCCAAGTGCCCATACACATTCATAGACATTGCCCGTATACATGCCTCACCATATATATATGCGCACACACACATATCTACCACCAGACCCCCCCTCGTTTTGCACATCAGACCCCCCTCGTTTTGCACATCAGACCCCCCCCTCGTTTTGCACATCAGACCCCCCTGGTTTTGCACATCAGACCCCCCCCTCGTTTTGCACATCAGACCCCCCCTCGTTTTGCACATCAGACCCCCCTCGTTTTGCACATCAGACCCCCCCGTTTTGCACATCAGACCCCCCCTCGTTTTGCACATCAGACCCCCCCCCTCGTTTTGCACATCAGACCCCCCCCCTCGTTTTGCACATCAGACCCCCCCCCTCGTTTTGCACATCAGACCCCCCCCTCGTTTTGCACATCAGACCCCCCCTCGTTTTGCACATCAGACCCCCCCTCGTTTTGCACATCAGACCCCCCCCCCTCGTTTTGCACATCAGACCCCCCCCCTCGTTTTGCACATCAGACCCCCCCCTCGTTTTGCACATCAGACCCCCCCCTCGTTTTGCACATCAGACCCCCCCCTCGTTTTGCACATCAGACCCCCCCCCTCGTTTTGCACATCAGACCCCCCCCCTCGTTCTTCACATCTCTTACCTTTCTCTTCTTCCTTTCTGCTTTCTCTTCATCCTCTCCTTCTGGTTTGCCGCTCACTCTCAGTGCAGTGCGGCTGCGCACAGCTGTTTATGCTGAGCGCCGGGGCTGGGATATAAACGTCATATCCCATCGCCCGGTAAGTCTGCCCTTAATGTTGGACTGGTTAGGGAAATCCGTGATCTCCCCAACCAGTCCTGCACGCTGCAGCTGCTGATCGAGCAGCTGTGCACCGAGGGCACTTACCTCACACAGCCCTGGGGGGGATTTCTCTATTATCGGTCCCCCCCGCATGATTTCCTGGGGGGGATCTGTCCCCCCCGTCCCCCCCGGTTCCTACGCCCCTGCAGCTATGTGACCCCTGGTACATGGAAAGAGAAAGCACTGAATCTGCAGGATCCGGTCCGGGATGCCAATGGGGCCGGCATCAGGCACAGGTGCTGGACATTAAAAGCCCCTGGAGCTTGATACTCAGAGAGACTGTTGGGGGAAGAGGAAGTTCCCTGTGCTCCCAGGGCAAGGAGAGGCCCTGAAGAAGACAATCCCTGCCTGGACGTTTTGTGTGTTGTCTGGGGGAGGTTTTCCAGAGCCTGGCGTAGCTGGGTCTGGCTGGGAGGTTGAGGTAGTGGGTGATTAGGCTGGTCAGTCTGCACCAGCATAGTTCAGTTAGAGAGGGCTCCAATTGGGAGCTAGGTTTTCTTTTGCAGGTTTCACAAATATGCAATACTTTTATCCAGCAAAAAGAAACTTCACGTCCGGATCATCAATAAGTCGTCACAAACACATCAAGGCCATCCTCCATAAGCATATGTATTTCAGCCAGCAATACACAAGGGCACATACCATGCAACAGTCAAACAGTGGTTTTTGGGGTTTAAGCGGTTAAAATAAGGAGGAAAAAAAAAAAAACGAAAAAAAAAACAAACAAAAAATGAGCTGCTGTTCCTGGCTCTAATTGCCCTGGAGGACTTAGGTGCTTAGGACCCCTAAAAGTGACATGTATGGCCCTCATGCTATAGGGTTTGTCACATATGGTGGAGGATGCGGGCAAAGCACTGCTATGGTCTGTGGGCAGAAAGCAGGAACCAAAAAAAATAAAAAATGAGCTGCTGTTCCTGGCTCTAATTGCCCTAGAGGACTTAGGTGCTTAGGACCCCTAAAAGTGACATGTATGGCCCTCATGCTATAGGGTTTGTCACATATGGTGGACGATGCGGGCAAAGCACTGCTATGGTCTGTGGGCAGAAAGCAGGAACCAAAAAAAATAAAAAATGAGCTGCTGTTCCTGGCTCTAATTGCCCTAGAGGACTTAGGTGCTTAGGACCCCTAAAAGTGACATGTATGGCCCTCATGCTATAGGGTTTGTCACATATGGTGGAGGATGCGGGCAAAGCACTGCTATGGTCTGTGGGCAGAAAGCAGGAACCAAAAAAAAAAGAGAGAGAAAAAAAAAATGTGCTTTATTTTAACCGCTTAAACCCCAAAAACCACTGTTTGACTGTTGCATGGTATGTGCCCTTGTGTATTGCTGGCTGAAATACATATGCTTATGGAGGATGGCCTTGATGTGTTTGTGTTGACTTATTGATGATCCGGACGTGAAGTTTCTTTTTGCTGGATAAAAGTATTGCATATTTGTGAAACCTGCAAAAGAAAACCTAGCTCCCAATTGGAGCCCTCTCTAACTGAACTATGCTGGTCCAGACTGACCAGCCTAATCACCCACTACCTCAACCTCCCAGCCAGACCCAGCTACGCCAGGCTCTGGAAAACCTCCCCCAGAAAACACACAAAACGTCCAGGCAGGTATTGCCTCACTTGGCTCAGGGATTGTCTTCTTCAGGGCCTCTCCTTGCCCTAGGAGCACAGACACGTCCAACTCGGGGTATTTTGATGTAGTGGCAACTGAGCGTTATATAGCCATATAGTGTGATGCAACCCCCAATACTTACTCCTCAGATCAGTGATTGATATTCGCTGAATATGCGCGGAATTCTTCTATTGTTTTATGTTAGTGTGTGTGCAGGCATGTTATGACTTTGTGTGCAGGCATGTTATTACTGTGTGTGTCTGGGTATGATATTGTCTATGTGTGTCTCTCTGGGTATGATAGCATGCATTTGTGCTAGTTTAAGTGTCTGTGCATGTGTGTTAATGTATGGGCCTTGTTGTGTTAGTGTGAGTGTCTGTGTGTGTATTAGTGCTGATTGTCTGGTTGTGTTAGCGTCAGGCTGTGTGTTAATGTATGGGTCTGGTTGTGTTAGTGTGAGTGTCTGTGTGTGTATTAGTGCTGATTGTCTGGTTGTGTTAGTGTCAGGGTGTGTGTTAATGTATGGGTCTGGGTGTGTTAGTGTGAATGTCTGGGTGTGTGTATTAGTGCTGATTGTCTGGTTGTGTTAGTGTCTGGGTGTGTGTTAATGTATGGGTCTGGTTGTGTTAGTGTGAATGTCTGGGTGTGTGTATTAGTGCTGATTGTCTGGTTGTGTTAGTGTCTGGGTGTGTGTTAATGTATAGGTCTGGTTGTGTTAGTCTGAATGTCTGGGTGTGTGTATTAGTGCTGATTGTCTGGTTGTGTTAGTGTCAGGGTGTGTGTTAATGTATGGGTCTGGTTGTGTTAGTGTGAGTGTGTGTGTATTAGTGCTGATTGGTTGTGTTATTGTCAGGGTGTGTGTTAATGTATGGGTCTGGTTGTGTTAGTGTGAATGTCTGGGTGTGTGTATTAGTGCTGATTGTCTGGTTGTGTTAGTGTGAATGTCTGGGTGTGTGTGTATTAGTGGTGATTGTCTGGTTGTGTTAGTGTGAGTCCCTGGGTGTGTGTGCTTTAGTAAAAAGATTGTGAGGAGAACCGGTGTGCCCCAAAAATAGTGTGTGCTAAATAAGTAAATCTCTTAAAAATACTTCCCTTTTGTTTTCTCACAGCTGCCTCCTTAAAAACAACTCTCTCCAGGTGTTGTAAAGTATAGGTTCAATTTCAATAGGGGGCGCTCATGTAAGAAAAACAAACGAAACAACAATAGTGTAGACTGTTCAGACGATACGGTGTTAATTATATTACGTTAGTTGCACTCACAATAGTGCTGAAGATTTGTGTCTGTTTCTCATTCCCCTCTCATAGCAGCTTGTGGAAAAGGTAGTAAATGGTTGCAATCACGGGATCCAATGCACGTAAAATTATGTGCAAGGTGCGCTCAGGGAGGGGGGTAGGGGAAGACCACGGTGTCCAGGATCTCTTCTCCAAATGTCATGGAATTTCAGGTCCAATCCCCCGAACGCTGTGATACAGTGCGGCAACTTCTTCCAGCCAGGGAGCGGGAAAACCACCCCCAGAGAATAAACAACTGCTGCTTATATTTAAAAATATAGGTTTATTATGGGAATATGCCTTTAAAATAATGTTATTTAAATTTTAAAAAAAGTACTTTAAGATATATAAAATATAAATATGTAAAAGTCAAACGATTAAGTTAAATAAAAAGTCTTTCCTCAACGCGTTTCGGCTTTAATGGCTTCCTCAGGAAAAAAAATGGATTTGATCGCTTCTTCCACTCTTTTTGTATGTGTTAATTCGTTGTATTTTCTTCTATATACGCTAGATGGCGGTGTAACGTTGTTTCCCAGAACATGAGGACGTGTTGTACGCACATGTACACTAGGTGGCGCTGTTACGTCATTCCACAATACGTGAGGACGTATTGGAGGCTGGATGTGCGTACTGGCGTCATTCTGTTTATACGCGTCCCCATAGAAACGGCTTCTCCGTAGGGCTGTCTCTTTTCTTGGTGTTGCATCGGCTCCTAGTGTCCTGCTGTGCTGTGCTGTGCAGTGCAGATGTTAAGAAATGACATTTGAAGACGGATTAACATGAACGCTAAGTATAAACGCTATAGGATGTAAACGTTTAAGGATGTGATTGCATTAAACGTGGATATATGAACTATAACTAAACATACTATGGGTTTTGTTTATACATAAATGTCTATATGAATCCACGGAAAAGAGAGCAATAAGGGTGGAAAAGTGCCAAACAATAATACAAAATATGAAATATTGGAATTGTGTATAGTAAAAAGTAATATTGAAGAAGCCATGAATGAATAAGTAGTCTGTGTCTATTTATTTCAAATGGGGGTTAGGATCCCTTAGGTGAAAGCGTGAATATCCAAGTTTATGTTCAAGCCTTCTTTTTTTATATGTTCCTAATTTAAAGATCCACTTAGTTTCCTTTCTTGAAATGTTTTCTGCACTATTTCCTCCTCTCCAATTTGGGGGTACAATGTCTATTCCCATGATTCAAAATTGATTAATTGAGAAAACAGGACATGAATTACAGTATCGCGGGACACCGTGTTTAATGCTTGAATTCATAATGTTCCCAAGATGTTCCTAAATTCTTCCTTTAAGTGGTCTGGTTGTTCTTCCCCCATACTGTGCACCACATGGACATTGTAATAAATAAATTACAGATTTGGTGGTGCAGGTGATGAATTTCTTAATTTCGTATGTAGTCCCTGTCCTATTACTGATAAAACTGTTTGTTTTCCTTGGTAGGTAGGTGCACATCTTGCACCTACCGCATGGGAAAAAAACAATGGGTTTCTTGCCCAGAAAGGTATTAAAATTAATTTCTGTTTTCTTTGTTGGGAGGAAAATGTTTTTCAAATTATTTGTTTTTTTGTATACGATTTGAGGTTTTTCCGGTAAGAGGGGTCCTAAAATGTCATCGCTCTTCAGGACATGCCAGATCGTAAATATGGGTCCCTAGGGTGGAGCAATTGGAGAGCAGGGTGGGCCAATGCTCCGTTTCCCCATGCTGTGGAAATTCCATGCCGAGTTTTCCAGGAGGCAAGAAATCTGCAGGATCCGGTCCGGGATGCCAATGGGGCCGGCATCAGGCACAGGTGCTGGACATTAAAAACCCCTGGAGCTTGATACTCAGAGAGACTGTTGGGGGAAGAGGAAGTTCCCTGTGCTCCCAGGGCAAGGAGAGGCCCTGAAGAAGACAATCCCTGCCTGGACGTTTTGTGTGTTGTCTGGGGGAGGTTTTCCAGAGCCTGGCGTAGCTGGGTCTGGCTGGGAGGTTGAGGTAGTGGGTGATTAGGCTGGTCAGTCTGCACCAGCATAGTTCAGTTAGAGAGGGCTCCAATTGGGAGCTAGGTTTTCTTTTGCAGGTTTCACAAATATGCAATACTTTTATCCAGCAAAAAGAAACTTCACGTCCGGATCATCAATAAGTCGTCACAAACACATCAAGGCCATCCTCCATAAGCATATGTATTTCAGCCAGCAATACACAAGGGCACATACCATGCAACAGTCAAACAGTGGTTTTTGGGGTTTAAGCGGTTAAAATAAGGAGGAAAAAAAAACGAAAAAAAAAAAAACAAAAAAAAAAATGAGCTGCTGTTCCTGGCTCTAATTGCCCTGGAGGACTTAGGTGCTTAGGACCCCTAAAAGTGACATGTATGGCCCTCATGCTATAGGGTTTGTCACATATGGTGGAGGATGCGGGCAAAGCACTGCTATGGTCTGTGGGCAGAAAGCAGGAACCAAAAAAAATAAAAAATGAGCTGCTGTTCCTGGCTCTAATTGCCCTAGAGGACTTAGGTGCTTAGGACCCCTAAAAGTGACATGTATGGCCCTCATGCTATAGGGTTTGTCACATATGGTGGAGGATGCGGGCAAAGCACTGCTATGGTCTGTGGGCAGAAAGCAGGAACCAAAAAAAAAAAAAGAGAGAGAGAAAAAAAAAATGTGCTTTATTTTAACCGCTTAAACCCCAAAAACCACTGTTTGACTGTTGCATGGTATGTGCCCTTGTGTATTGCTGGCTGAAATACATATGCTTATGGAGGATGGCCTTGATGTGTTTGTGTTGACTTATTGATGATCCGGACGTGAAGTTTCTTTTTGCTGGATAAAAGTATTGCATATTTGTGAAACCTGCAAAAGAAAACCTAGCTCCCAATTGGAGCCCTCTCTAACTGAACTATGCTGGTCCAGACTGACCAGCCTAATCACCCACTACCTCAACCTCCCAGCCAGACCCAGCTACGCCAGGCTCTGGAAAACCTCCCCCAGAAAACACACAAAACGTCCAGGCAGGTATTGCCTCACTTGGCTCAGGGATTGTCTTCTTCAGGGCCTCTCCTTGCCCTAGGAGCACAGGGAACTTCCTCTTCCCCCAACAGTCTCTCTGAGTATCACGCTCCAGGGGCTTTTAATGTCCAGCACCTGTGTCTGATGCCGGCCCCATAGGAATCCCGGACCGGATCCTGCAGATTTCTTGCCTCCTGGAAAACTCGGCATGGAATTTCCACAGCATGGGGAAACGGAGCATTGGCCCACACTGCTCTCCAATTGCTCCACCCTGTGGTGTTTAAACCAAATATAAAAATATATCTCACAAAGGTTCGTCTACATTAAAAGGTATTTATTATAAGGTAACAACACAGCAAACACATTTATCTCATATACACACGCATAGCCAAACCCCACAGGACAACAACCCCCTTTTTATCTCTCTCTCTATACATATAACAATTCCCTTCAACACAATTTGATCTCACCCAATGTTAAACCTCCAGATCCGATAATAGCTCACTGCCGGGAGCTGACTCTCACCACATCCACCATGGAGGAAAAGGAAAAAGAACTGAAAGAGTCCATGTGTGGTATTATATTATATACCCTTCATTTGACGTCACATCCTGTTTCATCACTTCCTTTAGTGAACTGTGGGAGGGAAGGATTCTAAGAACGCCCACCTTAACCTAATCCCTTTGTTTATGGGGACAAGACAAGTTACCACACACCCCAGGGACCCATATTTACGATCTGGATAGCACCTGTACCCAAATGCCACACTAAGCATCTCCCTGGGGTTTACACTGTCACAAATGCTATGTCCATGTTTAATGCTTTATCCATGTGTAAGGCAGTGTCAGTGTTTAATGCTATCTCCATGTTTAATGTTATCTCTATGTGCAATGCTATGTCCATGTTTAATGCTGTGGCAGGAACCACTTTTTCGCTGCCTGAACCATGGCATTTTTTATACAAGTGGTGTTTAAATCTGCTACCACTAGTGGCCGCCCTCTGGAGCACTCAGAACTCAGGTGTGCCTTGTTACCTGGGTTGAGCCCTAGCCAATACATCCAGCTGGCCCTTGTTACCTGTGATTACCCTGCCTTTATGAACCTGCCCTGCCCTTCAGTCAGGGCCTTTGTATTGAAGTCTATGGATCTTCCTGCTGTGGCTCGGCACCTGTACTGTTCCTGGTTCCCTGCTTTGTGTCCTGATCAAGCGGACTCCCTGCTTTGTGTCCTGATCAAGCGGGTTCCCTGCTTTGTGTCCTGATCAAGCGGACTCCCTGCTTTGTGTCCTGATCAATCGGACTCCCTGTTTTGTGTCCTGATCAATCGGACTCCCTGTTTTGTGTCCTGATCAATCGGACTCCCTGTTTTGTGTCCTGATCAATCGGACTCCCTGCTTTGTGTCCTGATCAAGCGGGCTCCCTGCTTTGTGTCCTGATCAAGCGGGCTCCCTGCTTTGTGTCCTGATCAAGCGGACTCGCTGCTTTGTGTCCTGATCAAGCGGGCTCCCTGCTTTGCGTCCTGATCAAGCGGACTCGCTGCTTTGCGTCCTGATCAAGCGGACTCGCTGCTTTGCGTCCTGATCAAGCGGACTCGCTGCTTTGCGTCCTGATCAAGCGGACTCGCTGCTTTGCGTCCTGATCAAGCGGACTCGCTGCTTTGCGTCCTGATCAAGCGGACTCGCTGCTTTGCGTCCTGATCAAGCGGACTCGCTGCTTTGCGTCCTGATCAAGCGGACTCGCTGCTTTGCGTCCTGATCAAGCGGACTCGCTGCTTTGCGTCCTGATCAAGCGGACTCGCTGCTTTGCGTCCTGATCAAGCGGACTCGCTGCTTTGCGTCCTGATCAAGCGGACTCGCTGCTTTGCGTCCTGATCAAGCGGACTCGCTGCTTTGCGTCCTGATCAAGCGGACTCGCTGCTTTGCGTCCTGATCAAGCGGACTCGCTGCTTTGCGTCCTTCCAAGCGGACTCCCTGCTATGCGTCCTTCCAAACGGACTCCCTGCTTTGCGTCCTTCCAAGCGGACTCCCTGCTTTGCGTCCTTCCAAGCGGACTCCCTGCTTTGCGTCCTTCCAAGCGGACTCCCTGCTATGCGTCCTTCCAAACGGACTCCCTGCTATGCGTCCTTCCAAGCGGACTCCCTGCTTTGCGTCCTTCCAAGCGGACTCCCTGCTTTGCGTCCTTCCAAGCGGACTCCCTGCTATGCGTCCTTCCAAACGGACTCCCTGCTATGCGTCCTTCCAAACGGACTCCCTGCTATGCGTCCTTCCAAACGGACTCCCTGCTATGCGTCCTTCCAAGCGGACTCCCTGCTTTGTGTCCTCATGAAGACCATTCACCTACATCTGTTACATCACCTGAGAAATCCAACAAGCCTGTTACCAGTATGAAAAAGGAATCTTCTAGGAAACGTGAACCCCTTACCACAACCGAATTGCAACAAAGGCGTGATGATGAGGCTTGCTTTTACTGTGGCAAAAAGGGACACTGGATCACCCAATGTCCTCTGAAACCTCCCAAACCCTCTGTACTGATTGAACAGTCTACGTCACAAGCACAGAGCTCTCCTAAAAGGGGAAGTAGCTTTATTCCCCAGGACAGTGAACGCATGGAGTATATACCACCCCTGGTGATTCCTAATGCTTCTCAAACTCCAGTGTATGTCCAGCTGAAGCCTGAAGCCTGATGACTGTTCTGTGATGGAATGCAGCTTCTGTGATTCTACAGTCTGTGGCAGTGTGGGTTGCTCCCATATGGATGAACTTCCTATTGCTTTCTGTTCAGCCATGATTGCAACTCCTATCACTCTTACCTCAGCAAAGTGTGATACACCAGAGACTACCATAGCCCCTAATATCTCCTCTGGACTGATAGCAAAGATACATGACCCTATTCCATCTCTGAGGAGGAAGGGACCTTCCATCAGTGCTTCCCATACCAAGTCTGCTTCTCCTGTTTTGAACCAGTGCAGTTCTGCTACTACCCCCCTGCCCCCAGTAGTGCCCTGGGTACAGGGCAGCTATGTGACCCCTGGTACATGGAAAGAGAAAGCACTGAATCTGCAGGATCCGGTCCGGGATGCCAATGGGGCCGGCATCAGGCACAGGTGCTGGACATTAAAAGCCCCTGGAGCTTGATACTCAGAGAGACTGTTGGGGGAAGAGGAAGTTCCCTGTGCTCCCAGGGCAAGGAGAGGCCCTGAAGAAGACAATCCCTGCCTGGACGTTTTGTGTGTTGTCTGGGGGAGGTTTTCCAGAGCCTGGCGTAGCTGGGTCTGGCTGGGAGGTTGAGGTAGTGGGTGATTAGGCTGGTCAGTCTGCACCAGCATAGTTCAGTTAGAGAGGGCTCCAATTGGGAGCTAGGTTTTCTTTTGCAGGTTTCACAAATATGCAATACTTTTATCCAGCAAAAAGAAACTTCACGTCCGGATCATCAATAAGTCGTCACAAACACATCAAGGCCATCCTCCATAAGCATATGTATTTCAGCCAGCAATACACAAGGGCACATACCATGCAACAGTCAAACAGTGGTTTTTGGGGTTTAAGCGGTTAAAATAAGGAGGAAAAAAAAAAAAACGAAAAAAAAAACAAAAAAAAAATGAGCTGCTGTTCCTGGCTCTAATTGCCCTGGAGGACTTAGGTGCTTAGGACCCCTAAAAGTGACATGTATGGCCCTCATGCTATAGGGTTTGTCACATATGGTGGAGGATGCGGGCAAAGCACTGCTATGGTCTGTGGGCAGAAAGCAGGAACCAAAAAAAATAAAAAATGAGCTGCTGTTCCTGGCTCTAATTGCCCTAGAGGACTTAGGTGCTTAGGACCCCTAAAAGTGACATGTATGGCCCTCATGCTATAGGGTTTGTCACATATGGTGGACGATGCGGGCAAAGCACTGCTATGGTCTGTGGGCAGAAAGCAGGAACCAAAAAAAATAAAAAATGAGCTGCTGTTCCTGGCTCTAATTGCCCTAGAGGACTTAGGTGCTTAGGACCCCTAAAAGTGACATGTATGGCCCTCATGCTATAGGGTTTGTCACATATGGTGGAGGATGCGGGCAAAGCACTGCTATGGTCTGTGGGCAGAAAGCAGGAACCAAAAAAAAAAAAGAGAGAGAAAAAAAAAATGTGCTTTATTTTAACCGCTTAAACCCCAAAAACCACTGTTTGACTGTTGCATGGTATGTGCCCTTGTGTATTGCTGGCTGAAATACATATGCTTATGGAGGATGGCCTTGATGTGTTTGTGTTGACTTATTGATGATCCGGACGTGAAGTTTCTTTTTGCTGGATAAAAGTATTGCATATTTGTGAAACCTGCAAAAGAAAACCTAGCTCCCAATTGGAGCCCTCTCTAACTGAACTATGCTGGTCCAGACTGACCAGCCTAATCACCCACTACCTCAACCTCCCAGCCAGACCCAGCTACGCCAGGCTCTGGAAAACCTCCCCCAGAAAACACACAAAACGTCCAGGCAGGTATTGCCTCACTTGGCTCAGGGATTGTCTTCTTCAGGGCCTCTCCTTGCCCTAGGAGCACAGACACGTCCAACTCGGGGTATTTTGATGTAGTGGCAACTGAGCGTTATATAGCCATATAGTGTGATGCAACCCCCAATACTTACTCCTCAGATCAGTGATTGATATTCGCTGAATATGCGCGGAATTCTTCTATTGTTTTATGTTAGTGTGTGTGCAGGCATGTTATGACTTTGTGTGCAGGCATGTTATTACTGTGTGTGTCTGGGTATGATATTGTCTATGTGTGTCTCTCTGGGTATGATAGCATGCATTTGTGCTAGTTTAAGTGTCTGTGCATGTGTGTTAATGTATGGGCCTTGTTGTGTTAGTGTGAGTGTCTGTGTGTGTATTAGTGCTGATTGTCTGGTTGTGTTAGTGTCAGGCTGTGTGTTAATGTATGGGTCTAGTTGTGTTAGTGTGAGTGTCTGTGTGTGTATTAGTGCTGATTGTCTGGTTGTGTTAGTGTCAGGGTGTGTGTTAATGTATGGGTCTGGGTGTGTTAGTGTGAATGTCTGGGTGTGTGTATTAGTGCTGATTGTCTGGTTGTGTTAGTGTCTGGGTGTGTGTTAATGTATGGGTCTGGTTGTGTTAGTGTGAATGTCTGGGTGTGTGTATTAGTGCTGATTGTCTGGTTGTGTTAGTGTCTGGGTGTGTGTTAATGTATGGGTCTGGTTGTGTTAGTGTGAATGTCTGGGTGTGTGTATTAGTGCTGATTGTCTGGTTGTGTTAGTGTCAGGGTGTGTGTTAATGTATGGGTCTGGTTGTGTTAGTGTGAGTGTGTGTGTATTAGTGCTGATTGGTTGTGTTAGTGTCTGGGTGTGTGTTAATGTATGGGTCTGGTTGTGTTAGTGTGAATGTCTGGGTGTGTATATTAGTGCTGATTGCCTGGTTGTGTTAGTGTCTGGGTGTGTGTTAATGTATAGGTCTGGTTGTGTTAGTCTGAATGTCTGGGTGTGTGTATTAGTGCTGATTGTCTGGTTGTGTTAGTGTCAGGGTGTGTGTTAATGTATGGGTCTGGTTGTGTTAGTGTGAGTGTGTGTGTATTAGTGCTGATTGGTTGTGTTAGTGTCAGGGTGTGTGTTAATGTATGGGTCTGGTTGTGTTAGTGTGAATGTCTGGGTGTGTGTATTAGTGCTGATTGTCTGGTTGTGTTAGTGTGAATGTCTGGGTGTGTGTGTATTAGTGGTGATTGTCTGGTTGTGTTAGTGTGAGTCCCTGGGTGTGTGTGCTTTAGTAAAAAGATTGTGAGGAGAACCGGTGTGCCCCAAAAATAGTGTGTGCTAAATAAGTAAATCTCTTAAAAATACTTCCCTTTTGTTTTCTCACAGCTGCCTCCTTAAAAACAACTCTCTCCAGGTGTTGTAAAGTATAGGTTCAATTTCAATAGGGGGCGCTCATGTAAGAAAAACAAACGAAACAACAATAGTGTAGACTGTTCAGACGATACGGTGTTAATTATATTACGTTAGTTGCACTCACAATAGTGCTGAAGATTTGTGTCTGTTTCTCATTCCCCTCTCATAGCAGCTTGTGGAAAAGGTAGTAAATGGTTGCAATCACGGGATCCAATGCACGTAAAATTATGTGCAAGGTGCGCTCAGGGAGGGGGGTAGGGGAAGACCACGGTGTCCAGGATCTCTTCTCCAAATGTCATGGAATTTCAGGTCCAATCCCCCGAACGCTGTGATACAGTGCGGCAACTTCTTCCAGCCAGGGAGCGGGAAAACCACCCCCAGAGAATAAACAACTGCTGCTTATATTTAAAAATATAGGTTTATTATGGGAATATGCCTTTAAAATAATGTTATTTAAATTTTAAAAAAAGTACTTTAAGATATATAAAATATAAATATGTAAAAGTCAAACGATTAAGTTAAATAAAAAGTCTTTCCTCAACGCGTTTCGGCTTTAATGGCTTCCTCAGGAAAAAAAATGGATTTGATCGCTTCTTCCACTCTTTTTGTATGTGTTAATTCGTTGTATTTTCTTCTATATACGCTAGATGGCGGTGTAACGTTGTTTCCCAGAACATGAGGACGTGTTGTACGCACATGTACACTAGGTGGCGCTGTTACGTCATTCCACAATACGTGAGGACGTATTGGAGGCTGGATGTGCGTACTGGCGTCATTCTGTTTATACGCGTCCCCATAGAAACGGCTTCTCCGTAGGGCTGTCTCTTTTCTTGGTGTTGCATCGGCTCCTAGTGTCCTGCTGTGCTGTGCTGTGCAGTGCAGATGTTAAGAAATGACATTTGAAGACGGATTAACATGAACGCTAAGTATAAACGCTATAGGATGTAAACGTTTAAGGATGTGATTGCATTAAACGTGGATATATGAACTATAACTAAACATACTATGGGTTTTGTTTATACATAAATGTCTATATGAATCCACGGAAAAGAGAGCAATAAGGGTGGAAAAGTGCCAAACAATAATACAAAATATGAAATATTGGAATTGTGTATAGTAAAAAAGTAATATTGAAGAAGCCATGAATGAATAAGTAGTCTGTGTCTATTTATTTCAAATGGGGGTTAGGATCCCTTAGGTGAAAGCGTGAATATCCAAGTTTATGTTCAAGCCTTCTTTTTTTATATGTTCCTAATTTAAAGATCCACTTAGTTTCCTTTCTTGAAATGTTTTCTGCACTATTTCCTCCTCTCCAATTTGGGGGTACAATGTCTATTCCCATGATTCAAAATTGATTAATTGAGAAAACAGGACATGAATTACAGTATCGCGGGACACCGTGTTTAATGCTTGAATTCATAATGTTCCCAAGATGTTCCTAAATTCTTCCTTTAAGTGGTCTGGTTGTTCTTCCCCCATACTGTGCACCACATGGACATTGTAATAAATAAATTACAGATTTGGTGGTGCAGGTGATGAATTTCTTAATTTCGTATGTAGTCCCTGTCCTATTACTGATAAAACTGTTTGTTTTCCTTGGTAGGTAGGTGCACATCTTGCACCTACCGCATGGGAAAAAAACAATGGGTTTCTTGCCCAGAAAGGTATTAAAATTAATTTCTGTTTTCTTTGTTGGGAGGAAAATGTTTTTCAAATTATTTGTTTTTTTGTATACGATTTGAGGTTTTTCCGGTAAGAGGGGTCCTAAAATGTCATCGCTCTTCAGGACATGCCAGATCGTAAATATGGGTCCCTAGGGTGGAGCAATTGGAGAGCAGGGTGGGCCAATGCTCCGTTTCCCCATGCTGTGGAAATTCCATGCCGAGTTTTCCAGGAGGCAAGAAATCTGCAGGATCCGGTCCGGGATGCCAATGGGGCCGGCATCAGGCACAGGTGCTGGACATTAAAAACCCCTGGAGCTTGATACTCAGAGAGACTGTTGGGGGA
The DNA here is from genome assembly GCF_027358695.1 of Spea bombifrons. Taxonomy (NCBI): domain Eukaryota; kingdom Metazoa; phylum Chordata; class Amphibia; order Anura; family Pelobatidae; genus Spea; species Spea bombifrons. The sequence continues at coordinate 145,506,269 of NC_071087.1, forward strand.
AGAGGAAGTTCCCTGTGCTCCCAGGGCAAGGAGAGGCCCTGAAGAAGACAATCCCTGCCTGGACGTTTTGTGTGTTGTCTGGGGGAGGTTTTCCAGAGCCTGGCGTAGCTGGGTCTGGCTGGGAGGTTGAGGTAGTGGGTGATTAGGCTGGTCAGTCTGCACCAGCATAGTTCAGTTAGAGAGGGCTCCAATTGGGAGCTAGGTTTTCTTTTGCAGGTTTCACAAATATGCAATACTTTTATCCAGCAAAAAGAAACTTCACGTCCGGATCATCAATAAGTCGTCACAAACACATCAAGGCCATCCTCCATAAGCATATGTATTTCAGCCAGCAATACACAAGGGCACATACCATGCAACAGTCAAACAGTGGTTTTTGGGGTTTAAGCGGTTAAAATAAGGAGGAAAAAAAAACAAAAAAAAAAATGAGCTGCTGTTCCTGGCTCTAATTGCCCTGGAGGACTTAGGTGCTTAGGACCCCTAAAAGTGACATGTATGGCCCTCATGCTATAGGGTTTGTCACATATGGTGGAGGATGCGGGCAAAGCACTGCTATGGTCTGTGGGCAGAAAGCAGGAACCAACAAAAATAAAAAATGAGCTGCTGTTCCTGGCTCTAATTGCCCTAGAGGACTTAGGTGCTTAGGACCCCTAAAAGTGACATGTATGGCCCTCATGCTATAGGGTTTGTCACATATGGTGGAGGATGCGGGCAAAGCACTGCTATGGTCTGTGGGCAGAAAGCAGGAACCAAAAAAAAAAAGAGAGAGAGAAAAAAAAATGTGCTTTATTTTAACCGCTTAAACCCCAAAAACCACTGTTTGACTGTTGCATGGTATGTGCCCTTGTGTATTGCTGGCTGAAATACATATGCTTATGGAGGATGGCCTTGATGTGTTTGTGTTGACTTATTGATGATCCGGACGTGAAGTTTCTTTTTGCTGGATAAAAGTATTGCATATTTGTGAAACCTGCAAAAGAAAACCTAGCTCCCAATTGGAGCCCTCTCTAACTGAACTATGCTGGTCCAGACTGACCAGCCTAATCACCCACTACCTCAACCTCCCAGCCAGACCCAGCTACGCCAGGCTCTGGAAAACCTCCCCCAGAAAACACACAAAACGTCCAGGCAGGTATTGCCTCACTTGGCTCAGGGATTGTCTTCTTCAGGGCCTCTCCTTGCCCTAGGAGCACAGGGAACTTCCTCTTCCCCCAACAGTCTCTCTGAGTATCACGCTCCAGGGGCTTTTAATGTCCAGCACCTGTGTCTGATGCCGGCCCCATAGGAATCCCGGACCGGATCCTGCAGATTTCTTGCCTCCTGGAAAACTCGGCATGGAATTTCCACAGCATGGGGAAACGGAGCATTGGCCCACCCTGCTCTCCAATTGCTCCACCCTGTGGTGTTTAAACCAAATATAAAAATATATCTCACAAAGGTTCGTCTACATTAAAAGGTATTTATTATAAGGTAACAACACAGCAAACACATTTATCTCATATACACACGCATAGCCAAACCCCACAGGACAACAACCCCCTTTTTATCTCTCTCTCTATACATATAACAATTCCCTTCAACACAATTTGATCTCACCCAATGTTAAGCCTCCAGATCCGATAATAGCTCACTGCCGGGAGCTGACTCTCACCACATCCACCATGGAGGAAAAGGAAAAAGAACTGAAAGAGTCCATGTGTGGTATTATATTATATACCCTTCATTTGACGTCACATCCTGTTTCATCACTTCCTTTAGTGAACTGTGGGAGGGAAGGATTCTAAGAACGCCCACCTTAACCTAATCCCTTTGTTTATGGGGACAAGACAAGTTACCACACACCCCAGGGACCCATATTTACGATCTGGATAGCACCTGTACCCAAATGCCACACTAAGCATCTCCCTGGGGTTTACACTGTCACAAATGCTATGTCCATGTTTAATGCTTTATCCATGTGTAAGGCAGTGTCAGTGTTTAATGCTATCTCCATGTTTAATGTTATCTCTATGTGCAATGCTATGCCCATGTTTAATGCTGTGGCAGGAACCACTTTTTCGCTGCCTGAACCATGGCATTTTTTATACAAGTGGTGTTTAAATCTGCTACCACTAGTGGCCGCCCTCTGGAGCACTCAGAACTCAGGTGTGCCTTGTTACCTGGGTTGAGCCCTAGCCAATACATCCAGCTGGCCCTTGTTACCTGTGATTACCCTGCCTTTATGAACCTGCCCTGCCCTTCAGTCAGGGCCTTTGTATTGAAGTCTATGGATCTTCCTGCTGTGGCTCGGCACCTGTACTGTTCCTGGTTCCCTGCTTTGTGTCCTGATCAAGTGGACTCCCTGCTTTGTGTCCTGATCAAGCGGGTTCCCTGCTTTGTGTCCTGATCAAGCGGACTCCCTGCTTTGTGTCCTGATCAATCGGACTCCCTGTTTTGTGTCCTGATCAATCGGACTCCCTGTTTTGTGTCCTGATCAATCGGACTCCCTGCTTTGTGTCCTGATCAAGCGGGCTCCCTGCTTTGTGTCCTGATCAAGCGGGCTCCCTGCTTTGTGTCCTGATCAAGCGGACTCGCTGCTTTGTGTCCTGATCAAGCGGGCTCCCTGCTTTGCGTCCTGATCAAGCGGGCTCCCTGCTTTGCGTCCTGATCAAGCGGACTCGCTGCTTTGCGTCCTGATCAAGCGGACTCGCTGCTTTGCGTCCTGATCAAGCGGACTCGCTGCTTTGCGTCCTGATCAAGCGGACTCGCTGCTTTGCGTCCTGATCAAGCGGACTCGCTGCTTTGCGTCCTGATCAAGCGGACTCGCTGCTTTGCGTCCTGATCAAGCGGACTCGCTGCTTTGCGTCCTGATCAAGCGGACTCGCTGCTTTGCGTCCTGATCAAGCGGACTCGCTGCTTTGCGTCCTGATCAAGCGGACTCGCTGCTTTGCGTCCTGATCAAGCGGACTCGCTGCTTTGCGTCCTGATCAAGCGGACTCGCTGCTTTGCGTCCTGATCAAGCGGACTCGCTGCTTTGCGTCCTGATCAAGCGGACTCGCTGCTTTGCGTCCTTCCAAGCGGACTCCCTGCTATGCGTCCTTCCAAGCGGACTCCCTGCTTTGCGTCCTTCCAAGCGGACTCCCTGCTTTGCGTCCTTCCAAGCGGACTCCCTGCTTTGCGTCCTTCCAAGCGGACTCCCTGCTATGCGTCCTTCCAAACGGACTCCCTGCTATGCGTCCTTCCAAGCGGACTCCCTGCTTTGCGTCCTTCCAAGCGGACTCCCTGCTTTGCGTCCTTCCAAGCGGACTCCCTGCTATGCGTCCTTCCAAACGGACTCCCTGCTATGCGTCCTTCCAAACGGACTCCCTGCTATGCGTCCTTCCAAACGGACTCCCTGCTATGCGTCCTTCCAAGCGGACTCCCTGCTTTGTGTCCTCATGAAGACCATTCACCTACATCTGTTACATCACCTGAGAAATCCAACAAGCCTGTTACCAGTATGAAAAAGGAATCTTCTAGGAAACGTGAACCCCTTACCACAACCGAATTGCAACAAAGGCGTGATGATGAGGCTTGCTTTTACTGTGGCAAAAAGGGACACTGGATCACCCAATGTCCTCTGAAACCTCCCAAACCCTCTGTACTGATTGAACAGTCTACGTCACAAGCACAGAGCTCTCCTAAAAGGGGAAGTAGCTTTATTCCCCAGGACAGTGAACGCATGGAGTATATACCACCCCTGGTGATTCCTAATGCTTCTCAAACTCCAGTGTATGTCCAGCTGAAGCCTGAAGCCTGATGACTGTTCTGTGATGGAATGCAGCTTCTGTGATTCTACAGTCTGTGGCAGTGTGGGTTGCTCCCATATGGATGAACTTCCTATTGCTTGCTGTTCAGCCATGATTGCAACTCCTATCACTCTTACCTCAGCAAAGTGTGATACACCAGAGACTACCATAGCCCCTAATATCTCCTCTGGACTGATAGCAAAGATACATGACCCTATTCCATCTCTGAGGAGGAAGGGACCTTCCATCAGTGCTTCCCATACCAAGTCTGCTTCTCCTGTTTTGAACCAGTGCAGTTCTGCTACTACCCCCCTGCCCCCAGTAGTGCCCTGGGTACAGGGCAGCTATGTGACCCCTGGTACATGGAAAGAGAAAGCACTGAATCTGCAGGATCCGGTCCGGGATGCCAATGGGGCCGGCATCAGGCACAGGTGCTGGACATTAAAAGCCCCTGGAGCTTGATACTCAGAGAGACTGTTGGGGGAAGAGGAAGTTCCCTGTGCTCCCAGGGCAAGGAGAGGCCCTGAAGAAGACAATCCCTGCCTGGACGTTTTGTGTGTTGTCTGGGGGAGGTTTTCCAGAGCCTGGCGTAGCTGGGTCTGGCTGGGAGGTTGAGGTAGTGGGTGATTAGGCTGGTCAGTCTGCACCAGCATAGTTCAGTTAGAGAGGGCTCCAATTGGGAGCTAGGTTTTCTTTTGCAGGTTTCACAAATATGCAATACTTTTATCCAGCAAAAAGAAACTTCACGTCCGGATCATCAATAAGTCGTCACAAACACATCAAGGCCATCCTCCATAAGCATATGTATTTCAGCCAGCAATACACAAGGGCACATACCATGCAACAGTCAAACAGTGGTTTTTGGGGTTTAAGCGGTTAAAATAAGGAGGAAAAAAAAAAAACGAAAAAAAAACCAAAAAAAAAATGAGCTGCTGTTCCTGGCTCTAATTGCCCTGGAGGACTTAGGTGCTTAGGACCCCTAAAAGTGACATGTATGGCCCTCATGCTATAGGGTTTGTCACATATGGTGGACGATGCGGGCAAAGCACTGCTATGGTCTGTGGGCAGAAAGCAGGAACCAAAAAAAATAAAAAATGAGCTGCTGTTCCTGGCTCTAATTGCCCTAGAGGACTTAGGTGCTTAGGACCCCTAAAAGTGACATGTATGGCCCTCATGCTATAGGGTTTGTCACATATGGTGGAGGATGCGGGCAAAGCACTGCTATGGTCTGTGGGCAGAAAGCAGGAACCAAAAAAAAAAAGAGAGAGAAAAAAAAAATGTACTTTATTTTAACCGCTTAAACCCCAAAAACCACTGTTTGACTGTTGCATGGTATGTGCCCTTGTGTATTGCTGGCTGAAATACATATGCTTATGGAGGATGGCCTTGATGTGTTTGTGTTGACTTATTGATGATCCGGACGTGAAGTTTCTTTTTGCTGGATAAAAGTATTGCATATTTGTGAAACCTGCAAAAGAAAACCTAGCTCCCAATTGGAGCCCTCTCTAACTGAACTATGCTGGTCCAGACTGACCAGCCTAATCACCCACTACCTCAACCTCCCAGCCAGACCCAGCTACGCCAGGCTCTGGAAAACCTCCCCCAGAAAACACACAAAACGTCCAGGCAGGTATTGCCTCACTTGGCTCAGGGATTGTCTTCTTCAGGGCCTCTCCTTGCCCTAGGAGCACAGACACGTCCAACTCGGGGTATTTTGATGTAGTGGCAACTGAGCGTTATATAGCCATATAGTGTGATGCAACCCCCAATACTTACTCCTCAGATCAGTGATTGATATTCGCTGAATATGCGCGGAATTCTTCTATTGTTTTATGTTAGTGTGTGTGCAGGCATGTTATGACTTTGTGTGCAGGCATGTTATTACTGTGTGTGTCTGGGTATGATATTGTCTATGTGTGTCTCTCTGGGTATGATAGCATGCATTTGTGCTAGTTTAAGTGTCTGTGCATGTGTGTTAATGTATGGGCCTTGTTGTGTTAGTGTGAGTGTCTGTGTGTGTATTAGTGCTGATTGTCTGGTTGTGTTAGTGTCAGGCTGTGTGTTAATGTATGGGTCTAGTTGTGTTAGTGTGAGTGTCTGTGTGTGTATTAGTGCTGATTGTCTGGTTGTGTTAGTGTCAGGGTGTGTGTTAATGTATGGGTCTGGGTGTGTTAGTGTGAATGTCTGGGTGTGTGTATTAGTGCTGATTGTCTGGTTGTGTTAGTGTCTGGGTGTGTGTTAATGTATGGGTCTGGTTGTGTTAGTGTGAATGTCTGGGTGTGTGTATTAGTGCTGATTGTCTGGTTGTGTTAGTGTCTGGGTGTGTGTTAATGTATGGGTCTGGTTGTGTTAGTGTGAATGTCTGGGTGTGTGTATTAGTGCTGATTGTCTGGTTGTGTTAGTGTCAGGGTGTGTGTTAATGTATGGGTCTGGTTGTGTTAGTGTGAGTGTGTGTGTATTAGTGCTGATTGGTTGTGTTAGTGTCTGGGTGTGTGTTAATGTATGGGTCTGGTTGTGTTAGTGTGAATGTCTGGGTGTGTGTATTAGTGCTGATTGCCTGGTTGTGTTAGTGTCTGGGTGTGTGTTAATGTATAGGTCTGGTTGTGTTAGTCTGAATGTCTGGGTGTGTGTATTAGTGCTGATTGTCTGGTTGTGTTAGTGTCAGGGTGTGTGTTAATGTATGGGTCTGGTTGTGTTAGTGTGAGTGTGTGTGTATTAGTGCTGATTGGTTGTGTTAGTGTCAGGGTGTGTGTTAATGTATGGGTCTGGTTGTGTTAGTGTGAATGTCTGGGTGTGTGTATTAGTGCTGATTGTCTGGTTGTGTTAGTGTGAATGTCTGGGTGTGTGTGTATTAGTGGTGATTGTCTGGTTGTGTTAGTGTGAGTCCCTGGGTGTGTGTGCTTTAGTAAAAAGATTGTGAGGAGAACCGGTGTGCCCCAAAAATAGTGTGTGCTAAATAAGTAAATCTCTTAAAAATACTTCCCTTTTGTTTTCTCACAGCTGCCTCCTTAAAAACAACTCTCTCCAGGTGTTGTAAAGTATAGGTTCAATTTCAATAGGGGGCGCTCATGTAAGAAAAACAAACGAAACAACAATAGTGTAGACTGTTCAGACGATACGGTGTTAATTATATTACGTTAGTTGCACTCACAATAGTGCTGAAGATTTGTGTCTGTTTCTCATTCCCCTCTCATAGCAGCTTGTGGAAAAGGTAGTAAATGGTTGCAATCACGGGATCCAATGCACGTAAAATTATGTGCAAGGTGCGCTCAGGGAGGGGGGTAGGGGAAGACCACGGTGTCCAGGATCTCTTCTCCAAATGTCATGGAATTTCAGGTCCAATCCCCCGAACGCTGTGATACAGTGCGGCAACTTCTTCCAGCCAGGGAGCGGGAAAACCACCCCCAGAGAATAAACAACTGCTGCTTATATTTAAAAATATAGGTTTATTATGGGAATATGCCTTTAAAATAATGTTATTTAAATTTTAAAAAAAGTACTTTAAGATATATAAAATATAAATATGTAAAAGTCAAACGATTAAGTTAAATAAAAAGTCTTTCCTCAACGCGTTTCGGCTTTAATGGCTTCCTCAGGAAAAAAAATGGATTTGATCGCTTCTTCCACTCTTTTTGTATGTGTTAATTCGTTGTATTTTCTTCTATATACGCTAGATGGCGGTGTAACGTTGTTTCCCAGAACATGAGGACGTGTTGTACGCACATGTACACTAGGTGGCGCTGTTACGTCATTCCACAATACGTGAGGACGTATTGGAGGCTGGATGTGCGTACTGGCGTCATTCTGTTTATACGCGTCCCCATAGAAACGGCTTCTCCGTAGGGCTGTCTCTTTTCTTGGTGTTGCATCGGCTCCTAGTGTCCTGCTGTGCTGTGCAGTGCAGATGTTAAGAAATGACATTTGAAGACGGATTAACATGAACGCTAAGTATAAACGCTATAGGATGTAAACGTTTAAGGATGTGATTGCATTAAACGTGGATATATGAACTATAACTAAACATACTATGGGTTTTGTTTATACATAAATGTCTATATGAATCCACGGAAAAGAGAGCAATAAGGGTGGAAAAGTGCCAAACAATAATACCGTATTTGCTCGATTATAAGACGACCCTGATTATAAGACGACCCCCCAAAATCTGAATATTAACTTAGGAAAAAAAGAAAAAGCCTGAATATAAGACGACCCTAAAGGAAAAAAGTTTTACCAGTAAATGTTAATTCATGTAAACTATTTTTTTTAATAAAAGCTATGATTGAGAAAAATATTTTTTTTTTGTTTTTATTTCTTGTATTTTCCAACCTGTCCCCCAGTTACGCACATCTGCCCACAGGCTTGCCACACCAATATGGCACTGTGGCCCATGGTATGCCTTTTGACCCCCTATGTGCCACTCTGCCTCCAGAAATGCCTTATACCCCTATATCCCATTCTGGCATTTAGGGGGTTAAAATGCATATTATGGGGCAGAGTGGCATATAGGGAGGTATAAGGCATTCCAGGAGGCAGAGTGGCATTAAGGGAGTTAAAAGGCATTATATAGAGCACTCTGCCTCCAGAAATGCCTTATACCCCTATATGCCACTCTGGCATTTAGGGGGTTAAAAGGCATATTATGGGGCAGAGTGGCATATAGGGAGGTATAAGGCATTTCAGGAGGCAGAGTGCACTATTAAATGCCCCCTTAACGCCACTCTGCCTCCTGAAATGCCTTATACCTCCCTATATGCCACTCTGCCCCATAATATGCCTTTTAACCCCCTAAGTGCCAGAGTGGCATATAGGGGTGTAAGGCATTTTTTACACACACACACACACACACACACACACACACACACTTACTTACTTACTTACTTACCGGTGCTTCCAATTTCCTGCTGTATTGCCGGGGCAGCGGGTTGACGTCTCATTCCGCGGCAGCCGGAAGGAGGTGGAGTTGGCAGCGGGGGTTTGTATGCGTCCGTCGCAAATACCTTCCCCGGCTGTCAGAGATCAGGAACTCTTGAACTCTGATCTCTGACAGTCGGGGAAGGTATTTGCGACGGACGCATACAAACCCCCGCTGCCAACTTCACCTCCGGAAGCACCGGTAAGTGGGGGGGTGGGGCGACGACAGGAGGATCCAGGTCCCCTGCAGCGGTGCGGGGGATCTGGATCTTAGTCTCCTAATCAGACCTCTATTTGAGGTCTGATTAGAAGACGACCCCGATTATAAGACGAGGGGTATTTTTCAGAGCATTTGCTCTGAAAAAAACCTCGTCTTATAATCGAGCAAATACGGTACAAAATATGAAATATTGGAATTGTGTATAGTAAAAAGTAATATTGAAGAAGCCATGAATGAATAAGTAGTCTGTGTCTATTTATTTCAAATGGGGGTTAGGATCCCTTAGGTGAAAGCGTGAATATCCAAGTTTATGTTCAAGCCTTCTTTTTTTATATGTTCCTAATTTAAAGATCCACTTAGTTTCCTTTCTTGAAATGTTTTCTGCACTATTTCCTCCTCTCCAATTTGGGGGTACAATGTCTATTCCCATGATTCAAAATTGATTAATTGAGAAAACAGGACATGAATTACAGTATCGCGGGACACCGTGTTTAATGCTTGAATTCATAATGTTCCCAAGATGTTCCTAAATTCTTCCTTTAAGTGGTCTGGTTGTTCTTCCCCCATACTGTGCACCACATGGACATTGTAATAAATAAATTACAGATTTGGTGGTGCAGGTGATGAATTTCTTAATTTCGTATGTAGTCCCTGTCCTATTACTGATAAAACTGTTTGTTTTCCTTGGTAGGTAGGTGCACATCTTGCACCTACCGCATGGGAAAAAAACAATGGGTTTCTTGCCCAGAAAGGTATTAAAATTAATTTCTGTTTTCTTTGTTGGGAGGAAAATGTTTTTCAAATTATTTGTTTTTTTGTATACGATTTGAGGTTTTTCCGGTAAGAGGGGTCCTAAAATGTCATCGCTCTTCAGGACATGCCAGATCGTAAATATGGGTCCCTAGGGTGGAGCAATTGGAGAGCAGGGTGGGCCAATGCTCCGTTTCCCCATGCTGTGGAAATTCCATGCCGAGTTTTCCAGGAGGCAAGAAATCTGCAGGATCCGGTCCGGGATGCCAATGGGGCCGGCATCAGGCACAGGTGCTGGACATTAAAAACCCCTGGAGCTTGATACTCAGAGAGACTGTTGGGGGAAGAGGAAGTTCCCTGTGCTCCCAGGGCAAGGAGAGGCCCTGAAGAAGACAATCCCTGCCTGGACGTTTTGTGTGTTGTCTGGGGGAGGTTTTCCAGAGCCTGGCGTAGCTGGGTCTGGCTGGGAGGTTGAGGTAGTGGGTGATTAGGCTGGTCAGTCTGCACCAGCATAGTTCAGTTAGAGAGGGCTCCAATTGGGAGCTAGGTTTTCTTTTGCAGGTTTCACAAATATGCAATACTTTTATCCAGCAAAAAGAAACTTCACGTCCGGATCATCAATAAGTCGTCACAAACACATCAAGGCCATCCTCCATAAGCATATGTATTTCAGCCAGCAATACACAAGGGCACATACCATGCAACAGTCAAACAGTGGTTTTTGGGGTTTAAGCGGTTAAAATAAGGAGGAAAAAAAAACAAAACAAAAAAAAACATAAAAAAAATGAGCTGCTGTTCCTGGCTCTAATTGCCCTGGAGGACTTAGGTGCTTAGGACCCCTAAAAGTGACATGTATGGCCCTCATGCTATAGGGTTTGTCACATATGGTGGAGGATGCGGGCAAAGCACTGCTATGGTCTGTGGGCAGAAAGCAGGAACCAACAAAAATAAAAAATGAGCTGCTGTTCCTGGCTCTAATTGCCCTAGAGGACTTAGGTGCTTAGGACCCCTAAAAGTGACATGTATGGCCCTCATGCTATAGGGTTTGTCACATATGGTGGAGGATGCGGGCAAAGCACTGCTATGGTCTGTGGGCAGAAAGCAGGAACCAAAAAAAAAAAGAGAGAGAGAAAAAAAAATGTGCTTTATTTTAACCGCTTAAACCCCAAAAACCACTGTTTGACTGTTGCATGGTATGTGCCCTTGTGTATTGCTGGCTGAAATACATATGCTTATGGAGGATGGCCTTGATGTGTTTGTGTTGACTTATTGATGATCCGGACGTGAAGTTTCTTTTTGCTGGATAAAAGTATTGCATATTTGTGAAACCTGCAAAAGAAAACCTAGCTCCCAATTGGAGCCCTCTCTAACTGAACTATGCTGGTCCAGACTGACCAGCCTAATCACCCACTACCTCAACCTCCCAGCCAGACCCAGCTACGCCAGGCTCTGGAAAACCTCCCCCAGAAAACACACAAAACGTCCAGGCAGGTATTGCCTCACTTGGCTCAGGGATTGTCTTCTTCAGGGCCTCTCCTTGCCCTAGGAGCACAGGGAACTTCCTCTTCCCCCAACAGTCTCTCTGAGTATCAAGCTCCAGGGGCTTTTAATGTCCAGCACCTGTGTCTGATGCCGGCCCCATAGGAATCCCGGACCGGATCCTGCAGATTTCTTGCCTCCTGGAAAACTCGGCATGGAATTTCCACAGCATGGGGAAACGGAGCATTGGCCCACCCTGCTCTCCAATTGCTCCACCCTGTGGTGTTTAAACCAAATATAAAAATATATCTCACAAAGGTTCGTCTACATTAAAAGGTATTTATTATAAGGTAACAACACAGCAAACACATTTATCTCATATACACACGCATAGCCAAACCCCACAGGACAACAACCCCCTTTTTATCTCTCTCTCTATACATATAACAATTCCCTTCAACACAATTTGATCTCACCCAATGTTAAGCCTCCAGATCCGATAATAGCTCACTGCCGGGAGCTGACTCTCACCACATCCACCATGGAGGAAAAGGAAAAAGAACTGAAAGAGTCCATGTGTGGTATTATATTATATACCCTTCATTTGACGTCACATCCTGTTTCATCACTTCCTTTAGTGAACTGTGGGAGGGAAGGATTCTAAGAACGCCCACCTTAACCTAATCCCTTTGTTTATGGGGACAAGACAAGTTACCACACACCCCAGGGACCCATATTTACGATCTGGATAGCACCTGTACCCAAATGCCACACTAAGCATCTCCCTGGGGTTTACACTGTCACAAATGCTATGTCCATGTTTAATGCTTTATCCATGTGTAAGGCAGTGTCAGTGTTTAATGCTATCTCCATGTTTAATGTTATCTCTATGTGCAATGTAGGGCTGAAACAACGAATCGATAAAATCGATAATAATCGATAACGGAAATCGTTGTCGACGATTTCCGTTATCGATTAATCGAGTGATCGATTCGTTGTTGGAGCACTCGGCTCCTTTTACTTACCTCCGCGAGCGTTCCCCGCTTCTGCTACACGCTCTGCAGTCTCCGCCTTCTTTCAGCTACGTGACGGATGTGACGCGTTCCGGAGGTAAGTATTCTTCATGTCTATGTGCGAGTGGCTCTGTGCGATTCGCTCTGTGCGAGTGGCTCTGTGCGGTTCGCTCTGTGCGAGTGGCTCCATTCGCACAGAGCAATTCGCGGGGGTGGGGGTCCACGGCGGGGTGGGGGTCCACGGCGGGGTGGGGCTTCAGGGGATGCAGGGCAGGGTGTGAGTGTGGGTGCAGGGCAGAGTGGGGGTGGGGGGCCAGGGTAGGAGACTGAGTGCAGGGCAGAGTGGGGGTGGGGATGCAGGGCAGGGTGTGAGTGTGGGTGCAGGGCAGAGTGGGGATGGGGGGTGCAGGGCAGAGTGGGGGTGGGGGGGCAGGGCAGGAGACTGGGTGTAGGGCAGAGTGGGGGTGGGGATGCAGGGTGTGAGTGTGGGTGCAGGGCAGAGTGGGAGACTGGGTGCAGGGCAGAGTGGGGGTGGGGATGCAGGGCAGGAGACTGGGTGCAGGGCAGAGTGGGGGTGGGGATGCAGGGTGTGAGTGTGGGTGCAGGGCAGAGTGGGAGACTGGGTGCAGGGCAGGGTGTGAGTGTGGGTGCAGGGCAGAGTGTGGGGGCAGGGTGTGAGTGTGGGGGCAGGGCAGAATGTGGGGGCAGGGCTGGGTGCAGGGCTGGGTGCAGGGCAGAGTTGGAGACTGGGTGCATGGGCACAGTGCAAAGTGCTGGGTGCAAAGTGCCAGGGCTGGGTGCAAAGTGCTGAGTGCTGGGTGCAAAGTGCTGGGGGCAAAGTGCCAGGGCTGGGGCAAAGTGCTGGGTGCAAAGTGCTGGGTGCAAAGTGCTGGGTGCAAAGTGCCAGGGCTGGGTGCAAAGTGCTGGGTGCAAAGTGCCAGGGCTGGGGCAAAGTTTCTTGAACAGTAATAGTCCACCTCTTTTCAGAATGTTTGGGGTTATTTGTTTCATAAATATTGTGTTTGGGTTCTTGTACTTTGAAAATATTGTTTTTTATGACATCATAACAAAATAAGAATGTTAATGTAAATTTTAAGTTGTTTTTTAACATCCAGTTCATTAAATTATTTTAAATAAACGAAAAATTTGCATATTGTTTTTTTTTTATCCGATTAATCGATTAATCGAAAAAATAATCGGCCAACTAATCGATTATTAAAATAATCGTTAGTTGCAGCCCTAGTGCAATGCTATGTCCATGTTTAATGCTGTGGCAGGAACCACTTTTTCGCTGCCTGAACCATGGCATTTTTTATACAAGTGGTGTTTAAATCTGCTACCACTAGTGGCCGCCCTCTGGAGCACTCAGAACTCAGGTGTGCCTTGTTACCTGGGTTGAGCCCTAGCCAATACATCCAGCTGGCCCTTGTTACCTGTGATTACCCTGCCTTTATGAACCTGCCCTGCCCTTCAGTCAGGGCCTTTGTATTGAAGTCTATGGATCTTCCTGCTGTGGCTCGGCACCTGTACTGTTCCTGGTTCCCTGCTTTGTGTCCTGATCAAGCGGACTCCCTGCTTTGTGTCCTGATCAAGCGGACTCCCTGCTTTGTGTCCTGATCAAGCGGACTCCCTGCTTTGTGTCCTGATCAATCGGACTCCCTGTTTTGTGTCCTGATCAATCGGACTCCCTGTTTTGTGTCCTGATCAATCGGACTCCCTGCTTTGTGTCCTGATCAAGCGGGCTCCCTGCTTTGTGTCCTGATCAAGCGGGCTCCCTGCTTTGTGTCCTGATCAAGCGGACTCGCTGCTTTGTGTCCTGATCAAGCGGACTCGCTGCTTTGTGTCCTGATCAAGCGGACTCGCTGCTTTGTGTCCTGATCAAGCGGACTCGCTGCTTTGTGTCCTGATCAAGGGGACTCGCTGCTTTGTGTCCTGATCAAGCGGACTCGCTGCTTTGTGTCCTGATCAAGCGGACTCGCTGCTTTGCGTCCTGATCAAGCGGACTCGCTGCTTTGCGTCCTGATCAAGCGGACTCGCTGCTTTGCGTCCTGATCAAGCGGACTCGCTGCTTTGCGCCCTGATCAAGCGGACTCGCTGCTTTGCGTCCTGATCAAGCGGACTCGCTGCTTTGCGTCCTGATCAAGCGGACTCGCTGCTTTGCGTCCTGATCAAGCGGACTCGCTGCTTTGCGTCCTGATCAAGCGGACTCGCTGCTTTGCGTCCTGATCAAGCGGACTCGCTGCTTTGCGTCCTGATCAAGCGGACTCGCTGCTTTGCGTCCTGATCAAGCGGACTCGCTGCTTTGCGTCCTGATCAAGCGGACTCGCTGCTTTGCGTCCTGATCAAGCGGACTCGCTGCTTTGCGTCCTGATCAAGCGGACTCGCTGCTTTGCGTCCTGATCAAGCGGACTCGCTGCTTTGCGTCCTGATCAAGCGGACTCGCTGCTTTGCGTCCTGATCAAGCGGACTCGCTGCTTTGCGTCCTGATCAAGCGGACTCGCTGCTTTGCGTCCTGATCAAGCGGACTCCCTGCTTTGCGTCCTTCCAAGCGGACTCCCTGCTATGCGTCCTTCCAAGCGGACTCCCTGCTTTGCGTCCTTCCAAGCGGACTCCCTGCTTTGCGTCCTTCCAAACGGACTCCCTGCTATGCGTCCTTCCAAGCGGATTCCCTGCTTTGCGTCCTTCCAAGCGGACTCCCTGCTTTGCGTCCTTCCAAGCGGACTCCCTGCTATGCGTCCTTCCAAGCGGACTCCCTGCTATGCGTCCTTCCAAACGGACTCCCTGCTATGCGTCCTTCCAAGTGGACTCCCTGCTTTGTGTCCTCATGAAGACCATTCACCTACATCTGTTACATCACCTGAGAAATCCAACAAGCCTGTTACCAGTATGAAAAAGGAATCTTCTAGGAAACGTGAACCCCTTACCACAACCGAATTGCAACAAAGGCGTGATGATGAGGCTTGCTTTTACTGTGGCAAAAAGGGACACTGGATCACCCAATGTCCTCTGAAACCTCCCAAACCCTCTGTACTGATTGAACAGTCTACGTCACAAGCACAGAGCTCTCCTAAAAGGGGAAGTAGCTTTATTCCCCAGGACAGTGAACGCATGGAGTATATACCACCCCTGGTGATTCCTAATGCTTCTCAAACTCCAGTGTATGTCCAGCTGAAGCCTGAAGCCTGATGACTGTTTTGTGATGGAATGCAGCTTCTGTGATTCTACAGTCTGTGGCAGTGTGGGTTGCTCCCATATGGATGAACTTCCTATTGCTTTCTGTTCAGCCATGATTGCAACTCCTATCACTCTTACCTCAGCAAAGTGTGATACACCAGAGACTACCATAGCCCCTAATATCTCCTCTGGACTGATAGCAAAGATACATGACCCTATTCCATCTCTGAGGAGGAAGGGACCTTCCATCAGTGCTTCCCATACCAAGTCTGCTTCTCCTGGTTTGAACCAGTGCAGTTCTGCTACTACCCCCCTGCCCCCAGTAGTGCCCTGGGTACAGGGCAGCTATGTGACCCCTGGTACATGGAAAGAGAAAGCACTGAATCTGCAGGATCCGGTCCGGGATGCCAATGGGGCCGGCATCAGGCACAGGTGCTGGACATTAAAAGCCCCTGGAGCTTGATACTCAGAGAGACTGTTGGGGGAAGAGGAAGTTCCCTGTGCTCCCAGGGCAAGGAGAGGCCCTGAAGAAGACAATCCCTGCCTGGACGTTTTGTGTGTTGTCTGGGGGAGGTTTTCCAGAGCCTGGCGTAGCTGGGTCTGGCTGGGAGGTTGAGGTAGTGGGTGATTAGGCTGGTCAGTCTGCACCAGCATAGTTCAGTTAGAGAGGGCTCCAATTGGGAGCTAGGTTTTCTTTTGCAGGTTTCACAAATATGCAATACTTTTATCCAGCAAAAAGAAACTTCACGTCCGGATCATCAATAAGTCGTCACAAACACATCAAGGCCATCCTCCATAAGCATATGTATTTCAGCCAGCAATACACAAGGGCACATACCATGCAACAGTCAAACAGTGGTTTTTGGGGTTTAAGCGGTTAAAATAAGGAGGAAAAAAAAAAAAAACGAAAAAAAAAACAAAAAAAAAATGAGCTGCTGTTCCTGGCTCTAATTGCCCTGGAGGACTTAGGTGCTTAGGACCCCTAAAAGTGACATGTATGGCCCTCATGCTATAGGGTTTGTCACATATGGTGGACGATGCGGGCAAAGCACTGCTATGGTCTGTGGGCAGAAAGCAGGAACCAAAAAAAATAAAAAATGAGCTGCTGTTCCTGGCTCTAATTGCCCTAGAGGACTTAGGTGCTTAGGACCCCTAAAAGTGACATGTATGGCCCTCATGCTATAGGGTTTGTCACATATGGTGGAGGATGCGGGCAAAGCACTGCTATGGTCTGTGGGCAGAAAGCAGGAACCAAAAAAAAAAAGAGAGAGAAAAAAAAATGTGCTTTATTTTAACCGCTTAAACCCCAAAAACCACTGTTTGACTGTTGCATGGTATGTGCCCTTGTGTATTGCTGGCTGAAATACATATGCTTATGGAGGATGGCCTTGATGTGTTTGTGTTGACTTATTGATGATCCGGACGTGAAGTTTCTTTTTGCTGGATAAAAGTATTGCATATTTGTGAAACCTGCAAAAGAAAACCTAGCTCCCAATTGGAGCCCTCTCTAACTGAACTATGCTGGTCCAGACTGACCAGCCTAATCACCCACTACCTCAACCTCCCAGCCAGACCCAGCTACGCCAGGCTCTGGAAAACCTCCCCCAGAAAACACACAAAACGTCCAGGCAGGTATTGCCTCACTTGGCTCAGGGATTGTCTTCTTCAGGGCCTCTCCTTGCCCTAGGAGCACAGGGAACTTCCTCTTCCCCCAACAGTCTCTCTGAGTATCAAGCTCCAGGGGCTTTAAATGTCCAGCACCTGTGCCTGATGCCGGCCCCATAGGAATCCCGGACCGGATCCTGCAGATTTCTTGCCTCCTGGAAAACTCGGCATGGAATTTCCACAGCATGGGGAAACGGAGCATTGGCCCACCCTGCTCTCCAATTGCTCCACCCCAGGGACCCATATTTATGATCTGGATAGCACCTGTACCCAAATGCCACACTAAGCATCTCCCTGGGGTTTACACTGTCACAAATGCTATGTCCATGTTTAATGCTTTATCCATGTGTAAGGCAGTGTCAGTGTTTAATGCTATCTCCATGTTTAATGTTATCTCTATGTGCAATGCTATGTCCATGTTTAATGCTATGGCAGGAACCACTTTTTCGCTGCCTGAACCATGGCATTTTTTATACAAGTGGTGTTTAAATCTGCTACCACTAGTGGCCGCCCTCTGGAGCACTCAGAACTCAGGTGTGCCTTGTTACCTGGGTTGAGCCCTAGCCAATACATCCAGCTGGCCCTTGTTACCTGTGATTACCCTGCCTTTATGAACCTGCCCTGCCCTTCAGTCAGGGCCTTTGTATTGAAGTCTATGGATCTTCCTGCTGTGGCTCGGCACCTGTACTGTTCCTGGTTCCCTGCTTTGTGTCCTGATCAAGCGGACTCCCTGCTTTGTGTCCTGATCGAGCGGACTCCCTGCTTTGTGTCCTGATCAAGCGGGCTCCCTGCTTTGTGTCCTGATCAAGCGGGCTCCCTGCTTTGTGTCTTGATCAAGCGGACTCGCTGCTTTGTGTCCTGATCAAGGGGACTCGCTGCTTTGTGTCCTGATCAAGCGGACTCGCTGCTTTGTGTCCTGATCAAGCGGACTCGCTGCTTTGTGTCCTGATCAAGCGGACTCGCTGCTTTGTGTCCTGATCAAGCGGACTCGCTGCTTTGTGTCCTGATCAAGCGGACTCGCTGCTTTGTGTCCTGATCAAGCGGGCTCCCTGCTTTGTGTCCTGATCAAGCGGGCTCCCTGCTTTGTGTCCTGATCAAGCGGGCTCCCTGCTTTGTGTCCTGATCAAGCGGGCTCCCTGCTTTGTGTCCTGATCAAGCGGGCTCCCTGCTTTGTGTCTTGATCAAGCGGACTCGCTGCTTTGTGTCCTGATCAAGGGGACTCGCTGCTTTGTGTCCTGATCCAGCGGACTCGCTGCTTTGTGTCCTGATCAAGCGGACTCGCTGCTTTGTGTCCTGATCAAGCGGACTCGCTGCTTTGCGTCCTGATCAAGCGGACTCGCTGCTTTGCGTCCTGATCAAGCGGACTCGCTGCTTTGCGTCCTGATCAAGCGGACTCGCTGCTTTGCGTCCTGATCAAGCGGACTCGCTGCTTTGCGTCCTGATCAAGCGGACTCGCTGCTTTGCGTCCTGATCAAGCGGACTCCCTGCTATGCGTCCTTCCAAACGGACTCCCTGCTATGCGTCCTTCCAAGCGGATTCCCTGCTTTGCGTCCTTCCAAGCGGATTCCCTGCTTTGCGTCCTTCCAAGCGGACTCCCTGCTTTGCGTCCTTCCAAGCGGACTCCCTGCTTTGCGTCCTTCCAAGCGGACTCCCTGCTCTGCGTCCTTCCAAGCGGACTCCCTGCTATGCGTCCTTCCAAACGGACTCCCTGCTATGCGTCCTTCCAAACGGACTCCCTGCTATGCGTCCTTCCAAACGGACTCCCTGCTTTGCGTCCTTCCAAACGGACTCCCTGCTTTGCGTCCTTCCAAGCGGACTCCCTGCTTTGTGTCCTCATGAAGACCATTCACCTACATCTGTTACATCACCTGAGAAATCCAACAAGCCTGTTACCAGTATGAAAAAGGAATCTTCTAGGAAACGTGAACCCCTTACCACAACCGAATTGCAACAAAGGCGTGATGATGAGGCTTCCTTTTACTGTGGCAAAAAGGGACACTGGATCACCCAATGTCCTCTGAAACTTCCCAAACCCTCTGTACTGATTGAACAGTCTACGTCACAAGCACAGAGCTCTCCTAAAAGGGGAAGTAGCTTTATTCCCCAGGACAGTGAACGCATGGAGTATATACCACCCCTGGTGATTCCTAATGCTTCTCAAACTCCAGTGGATGTCCAGCTGAAGCCTGAAGCCTGATGACTGTTCTGTGATGGAATGCAGCTTCTGTGATTCTACAGTCTGTGGCAGTGTGGGTTGCTCCCATATGGATGAACTTCCTATTGCTTTCTGTTCAGCCATGATTGCAACTCCTATCACTCTTACCTCAGCAAAGTGTGATACACCAGAGACTACCATAGCCCCTAATATCTCCTCTGGACTGATAGCAAAGATACATGACCCTATTCCATCTCTGAGGAGGAAGGGACCTTCCATCAGTGCTTCCCATACCAAGTCTGCTTCTCCTGTTTTGAACAAGTGCAGTTCTGCTACTACCCCCCTGCCCCCAGTAGTGCCCTGGGTACAGGGCAGCTATGTGACCCCTGGTACATGGAAAGAGAAAGCACTGAATCTGCAGGATCCGGTCCGGGATGCCAATGGGGCCGGCATCAGGCACAGGTGCTGGACATTAAAAGCCCCTGGAGCTTGATACTCAGAGAGACTGTTGGGGGAAGAGGAAGTTCCCTGTGCTCCCAGGGCAAGGAGAGGCCCTGAAGAAGACAATCCCTGCCTGGACGTTTTGTGTGTTGTCTGGGGGAGGTTTTCCAGAGCCTGGCGTAGCTGGGTCTGGCTGGGAGGTTGAGGTAGTGGGTGATTAGGCTGGTCAGTCTGCACCAGCATAGTTCAGTTAGAGAGGGCTCCAATTGGGAGCTAGGTTTTCTTTTGCAGGTTTCACAAATATGCAATACTTTTATCCAGCAAAAAGAAACTTCACGTCCGGATCATCAATAAGTCGTCACAAACACATCAAGGCCATCCTCCATAAGCATATGTATTTCAGCCAGCAATACACAAGGGCACATACCATGCAACAGTCAAACAGTGGTTTTTGGGGTTTAAGCGGTTAAAATAAGGAGGAAAAAAAAAAAAACGAAAAAAAAAACAAAAAAAAAATGAGCTGCTGTTCCTGGCTCTAATTGCCCTGGAGGACTTAGGTGCTTAGGACCCCTAAAAGTGACATGTATGGCCCTCATGCTATAGGGTTTGTCACATATGGTGGACGATGCGGGCAAAGCACTGCTATGGTCTGTGGGCAGAAAGCAGGAACCAAAAAAAATAAAAAATGAGCTGCTGTTCCTGGCTCTAATTGCCCTAGAGGACTTAGGTGCTTAGGACCCCTAAAAGTGACATGTATGGCCCTCATGCTATAGGGTTTGTCACATATGGTGGAGGATGCGGGCAAAGCACTGCTATGGTCTGTGGGCAGAAAGCAGGAACCAAAAAAAAAAAGAGAGAGAAAAAAAAATGTGCTTTATTTTAACCGCTTAAACCCCAAAAACCACTGTTTGACTGTTGCATGGTATGTGCCCTTGTGTATTGCTGGCTGAAATACATATGCTTATGGAGGATGGCCTTGATGTGTTTGTGTTGACTTATTGATGATCCGGACGTGAAGTTTCTTTTTGCTGGATAAAAGTATTGCATATTTGTGAAACCTGCAAAAGAAAACCTAGCTCCCAATTGGAGCCCTCTCTAACTGAACTATGCTGGTCCAGACTGACCAGCCTAATCACCCACTACCTCAACCTCCCAGCCAGACCCAGCTACGCCAGGCTCTGGAAAACCTCCCCCAGAAAACACACAAAACGTCCAGGCAGGTATTGCCTCACTTGGCTCAGGGATTGTCTTCTTCAGGGCCTCTCCTTGCCCTAGGAGCACAGGGAACTTCCTCTTCCCCAACAGTCTCTCTGAGTATCAAGCTCCAGGGGCTTTAAATGTCCAGCACCTGTGCCTGATGCCGGCCCCATAGGAATCCCGGACCGGATCCTGCAGATTTCTTGCCTCCTGGAAAACTCGGCATGGAATTTCCACAGCATGGGGAAACGGAGCATTGGCCCACCCTGCTCTCCAATTGCTCCACCCCAGGGACCCATATTTATGATCTGGATAGCACCTGTACCCAAATGCCACACTAAGCATCTCCCTGGGGTTTACACTGTCACAAATGCTATGTCCATGTTTAATGCTTTATCCATGTGTAAGGCAGTGTCAGTGTTTAATGCTATCTCCATGTTTAATGTTATCTCTATGTGCAATGCTATGTCCATGTTTAATGCTATGGCAGGAACCACTTTTTCGCTGCCTGAACCATGGCATTTTTTATACAAGTGGTGTTTAAATCTGCTACCACTAGTGGCCGCCCTCTGGAGCACTCAGAACTCAGGTGTGCCTTGTTACCTGGGTTGAGCCCTAGCCAATACATCCAGCTGGCCCTTGTTACCTGTGATTAGCCTGCCTTTATGAACCTGCCCTGCCCTTCAGTCAGGGCCTTTGTATTGAAGTCTATGGATCTTCCTGCTGTGGCTCGGCACCTGTACTGTTCCTGGTTCCCTGCTTTGTGTCCTGATCAAGCGGACTCCCTGCTTTGTGTCCTGATCAAGCGGGCTCCCTGCTTTGTGTCCTGATCAAGCGGGCTCCCTGCTTTGTGTCTTGATCAAGCGGACTCGCTGCTTTGTGTCCTGATCAAGGGGACTCGCTGCTTTGTGTCCTGATCAAGCGGACTCGCTGCTTTGTGTCCTGATCAAGCGGACTCGCTGCTTTGTGTCCTGATCAAGCGGACTCGCTGCTTTGTGTCCTGATCAAGCGGACTCGCTGCTTTGTGTCCTGATCAAGCGGACTCGCTGCTTTGTGTCCTGATCAAGCGGGCTCCCTGCTTTGTGTCCTGATCAAGCGGGCTCCCTGCTTTGTGTCCTGATCAAGCGGGCTCCCTGCTTTGTGTCCTGATCAAGCGGGCTCCCTGCTTTGTGTCCTGATCAAGCGGGCTCCCTGCTTTGTGTCTTGATCAAGCGGACTCGCTGCTTTGTGTCCTGATCAAGGGGACTCGCTGCTTTGTGTCCTGATCCAGCGGACTCGCTGCTTTGTGTCCTGATCAAGCGGACTCGCTGCTTTGTGTCCTGATCAAGCGGACTCGCTGCTTTGCGTCCTGATCAAGCGGACTCGCTGCTTTGCGTCCTGATCAAGCGGACTCGCTGCTTTGCGTCCTGATCAAGCGGACTCGCTGCTTTGCGTCCTGATCAAGCGGACTCGCTGCTTTGCGTCCTGATCAAGCGGACTCCCTGCTATGCGTCCTTCCAAACGGACTCCCTGCTATGCGTCCTTCCAAGCGGATTCCCTGCTTTGCGTCCTTCCAAGCGGATTCCCTGCTTTGCGTCCTTCCAAGCGGATTCCCTGCTTTGCGTCCTTCCAAGCGGACTCCCTGCTTTGCGTCCTTCCAAGCGGACTCCCTGCTCTGCGTCCTTCCAAGCGGACTCCCTGCTATGCGTCCTTCCAAACGGACTCCCTGCTATGCGTCCTTCCAAACGGACTCCCTGCTATGCGTCCTTCCAAACGGACTCCCTGCTTTGCGTCCTTCCAAACGGACTCCCTGCTTTGCGTCCTTCCAAGCGGACTCCCTGCTTTGTGTCCTCATGAAGACCATTCACCTACATCTGTTACATCACCTGAGAAATCCAACAAGCCTGTTACCAGTATGAAAAAGGAATCTTCTAGGAAACGTGAACCCCTTACCACAACCGAATTGCAACAAAGGCGTGATGATGAGGCTTCCTTTTACTGTGGCAAAAAGGGACACTGGATCACCCAATGTCCTCTGAAACTTCCCAAACCCTCTGTACTGATTGAACAGTCTACGTCACAAGCACAGAGCTCTCCTAAAAGGGGAAGTAGCTTTATTCCCCAGGACAGTGAACGCATGGAGTATATACCACCCCTGGTGATTCCTAATGCTTCTCAAACTCCAGTGGATGTCCAGCTGAAGCCTGAAGCCTGATGACTGTTCTGTGATGGAATGCAGCTTCTGTGATTCTACAGTCTGTGGCAGTGTGGGTTGCTCCCATATGGATGAACTTCCTATTGCTTTCTGTTCAGCCATGATTGCAACTCCTATCACTCTTACCTCAGCAAAGTGTGATACACCAGAGACTACCATAGCCCCTAATATCTCCTCTGGACTGATAGCAAAGATACATGACCCTATTCCATCTCTGAGGAGGAAGGGACCTTCCATCAGTGCTTCCCATACCAAGTCTGCTTCTCCTGTTTTGAACAAGTGCAGTTCTGCTACTACCCCCCTGCCCCCAGTAGTGCCCTGGGTACAGGGCAGCTATGTGACCCCTGGTACATGGAAAGAGAAAGCACTGAATCATACCTTCTCATCAACTTCTTCAGCATCCAGTCCTAATTTGACCTATGATTGCACCACAGATAACCTTTCCTTTGATTGTGTTATTACCTCTAATGGCAATATAATCAGAAATGAATACCTGGAGATCTGTGAACAAGCTTTACCGAAAAAGAAAAAGAAGAAATCACGTTAAGTACACCCTTCTGCTCAGTTTATTAAAGGTGTACAGATTTTGTTCAGACTGTTCGCATTCAGTGACCGCTCCTTGGGGAGGGGGTACTGTCAGGAACCACTTTTTCGCTGCCTGAACCATGGCTTTTTTTTATACCTGTGGTGTTTAAATCTGCTACCACTAGTGGCTGCCCTCTGCCCTCTGGAGCACTCAGAACTCAGGTGTGCCTTGTTACCTGGGTTGAGCCCTAGCCAATACATCCAGCTGGGCCTTGTTACCTGTGATTACCCTGCCTTTATGAACCTGCCCTGCCCTTCAGTCAAATGGGTGTTTTGATGGATATATCCAGCCCTGTGTGTCCAAAATAAATCAGTCTTCGTTTGGTTTTACCCTACACCGAGTCTCGGCTAGTGCCTGGGGAACCGGGGGAAGTGTGTTGTCCCAGGCTAAGGGAGCACAAGACAGCGGAGGTAGACGGTCGGACTAGCCAGCTCCGTGACATTGGTGGCAAGCAGTGGGATTGCTTCTTATTCTGAGGGACACTCACTTTCTACCGGGATTAACCAACAGGACGGCAGAGTTCAGTCGCCTTGACGAGGACATGGATGTGGTATCAGAATTCCAGGGGCTGCTGTGGGTCATCCTCTCTTGCTACACCACTACTCTGCCTACAGAACAATACCAGAATCTGAGGCAACTGGTTCGACAGTCACTATGGCAGAGGGCTGTTATATGCCGGGGTCAGTGTCTTCCAAGCTCCGAACAAAAGATTAGAGACCAGCGGGAACTACGCATGTCATTCCTGGGACAGCAACCCCAGGAGCAATGGGTATCCAAATCGGACAAGCTGGTCCAACAGGAGGTAGAGCTGGAAAATTACTATAGGGCTCTGCAGTGGTATACAGAGCAAGCATATTGGGGAACTGTGAAAGAATGTTCTCCAGAGGGCTATGACTTTGGTGGCCCAGGATTATTATGGGATAGTCTTCAGGAGGATCCGGACTTCGGAAGTATAGCGGAGTGGCGGATTCAGAAGATGCTGTAACCCCAGCTGAAGCGCTGGCAACAGGGCAGAGCATCGCTGGCCTCTGCCCAGCACATACCAAAGCTGCAGGAATTCAGGGAGATACAGCGGCCGACCCGCCTCAGCAGCAGAAGCAGGGAGGTGGAACAGCCGGTCCATCTCCCCAGCGGCAGAACCTAATTCCGGGACAGGAGGAACCTGACCTCCCTCCTCAACGGCAGCAGGAGCACCAGGGAGGGGATGCAGGAGACATCACTCCCCAGCGGTACCCGGAAGATGGCGCAGCCGGCCCATCTCCCCAGCAGCAGCAGGAGCAACAATTTTGGGAGGGCATTGATGGGCCAAATGAACTGACTGACTACGGAGTCAACCCGTTTGGGGTTTCCTCCTGTGTCAGTCCAATTTGGAGGGGGGAGAATTGTGACGGAACCCTCAATCACTGGGACCACTGGAGAGGCCTAACTGCTAGCCTCCTCCCTATTGACTATGGGCCCTGGGTTTGTAAAGACTTTTGTGGCTACCCCCAGCAGTACCATCTCATCACTGGCTGAGGGGATTATCTCCAGCATACAGCCAGGATCTGCAACCAGGGAGTGACTGCCATTGTTTCAGTTTAATGTTGTATAAATCAGCCCCCCCCATTGTATTGTTAATCTAGTTACTGCCCCTGTTGTCTCTGGGAGGCAGATTAAGGGGGGGCAGTTTGTGTCTCAATATCTTATTTTATGTAAATGTGTGTTTTGATGGATATATCCAGCCCTGTGTGTCCAAAATAAATCAGTCTTCGTTTGGTTTTACCCTACACTGAGTCTCGGCTAGTGACTGGGGAACCGGGGAAAGTGTGTTGTCCCAGGCTAAGGGAGCACAAGACAGCGGAGGTAGTCGGTCGGACTAGCCAGCTCCGTGACAAATGCTATGTCCATGTTTAATGCTATATCCATGTTTAATGCTATGTCATTGTGTAATGCAATGTCCATGTTTAATGTTAACTCTATGTGTAATGCTATGTCCATGTGTATCATTATCTCCATGTGTAATGCTATGTCCATGTTTAATGCTATGTCCATGTTTAATGCTATGTCTGTGAGTAGGTCTACATCCATGTTTAATGCTATCTCCATGTGTAATGCTATCTCCATGTGTAATGCGATGTCTATTTTTAATGCGATGTCTATTTTTAATGCGATGTCTATTTTTAATGCGATGTCCGTTTATATTGAACTGATGATGTTAAGGCAGTCTATTAAAGGGAAAGAGCTTGCGGTGGAGGCATAATCATCCACAGAAGCTTTGTGCTTCCGTGTTGTCAATTACGTTTTGCCTTTTCTTTTCTACAGGTATAAATACACAGTTAACCTCTTAGTGTCCAGAGGGAAGGACAATCTTTCAAGCCATGGTTCCCCAGAGGTTTCCACCCTTAGGGTGGTTTTTCCTCTCCTGTGTGCTGAAAGGTGACTCTTTGTGAGTCTCGAGGTAGCTGTCACCATGATCATTGCTTTCAGGCCTAATTAATTGGACTATTAATTTTGTAATTAATAATAAACAAATTAAATGACCATCAGTTTCTGTTGTGTTTTTTATACTATTGACTAAAAGTAGCTGTAACCATATGTAATAACAAAAATGAATGGAGTTTATCCAGACCAATGGTTCGGGCCCAACCAGTGTGTATGCTAAAGAGCTGCAGGGCTGGCTTCCTCAGGGCCCTTTGCCAGGTATTTCATGCTTTATTAAAAAACACCAATGCACAGGTGTACAAAAAGGACAATGTATGAATTTAAAAGGTTACAAATTTGCATCCATGCGTCTCATGTTTAGACGTCACTTACATCTTCACACACATCATAGTTAAACATTTAGAATGAGTAATGTTATACAAAATACTAAAACCCCATATTTTTCATGTATATCTACCCTAACTAAATCAGTTAAATTGATAGAACATACCCCCAACAACAATTCAGGTGTCCAGATTGTATATGCATTTCGAGCATTTTAATTGGGCTTATAAGGTGTATATTGCTGTTTTGGAACTGGTTTTTTTTACATTTAGTATGTTGGGTTTGTAACTGGAAAATTTAAACAAAGAAGCCATGAACACCACCCAATCTAGGATATGTCACTAGTGGTTTCAGGACACAGTCCAAGCAGACATTTGGCCACCAATCACTGCCGAAATTAGCTATAGAAATACTTTGTTGAATTTTTTTTCACCAACGCTTCTGTGTTTTTTAGAATTTTTTTGGCACAGGTTATGAGTTATGGCAGAGAAATCCAGTATGTGTTTTTTAGATTATGGAAATACCCTACATGCATAGGTTTTTTTACATTATTTTTTTTTTGATAGCTGCGTAGAGTTTTTATGTAGGTCATGTGCCATCAAAATACCCTACATTTTCATCTTGTTTTATTAAGTTGCAGCAATCCTACGGTTTTTTTGTTTTTTTTTATCTCAATTCAAATCTCCATTTATTCAAGGTATGCGTAAAGACATGTTATAGTGTGTACATTAGAGGAATGAGAGACACCTCCCGCGTTTGCACAGTAAAACAACGGTCCGCTAAAACAAATCGGTAAGCATACCAGGGTCCGAAAGACTCTAGAATGAACAGTGAACAAGACCAGATACGGAGAGGAGATCAACATACTGTGATCGTGTCAGAAAATACAGTATTACAAAAATACAGCAGTATTAATAAAAAATAAACATAACTAAAACAGAATCAAAACACTCCAGGATGTCATTGCAATCCTACTGTTAAAGCGAAAGCAGAACGATATATATATATATATATATATATATTATTGAAAACATTTCCAATTCCCTGTTTTTGTATGATACAGAGACCTGGTAGAGAGGGACAGGAAGGGCAGTGGTACCTAAGGAGTCTGTCCTAATACCTTTTTTTTTATAGCAGACTTTTTGTGCGTTTGGTGGGGGGATTGTACAAAGAAAATGCCATTTTTGTCTTTGGATCAGAGGATGTTTCTCAAAATCTTTAGCTGGAACTGTAGAAAAGTGTAATTCTTTCCAGTTCCAAATTTATCTTAAAGTACCTATGTATTAAACACGGAAACTTGGGTCAGGTAGATCACAACTTTTGTATACCATGTTGTGGTTTTGCCTAACACTAGGTAGGGCTGTTGACTTTGATCAGAAAGGTATACCCCACCACGTTTTATTGTTATTGATAATGCACTGTGGTTTTGGGAACTGTGCATCACCCTTACCTCTGACATGTACCAGCACCAAACTTTCATTGTGTATGGAGGAGAGAACATACTCTACATGTCTTCACAGAGCACTTTTGTTTTGGGTACACCAATTGGTGGATGGAAGCTTTTTAGGCTGGGGTGTCATATATATAAAAAAAAAATAAAAAATTAACTCCAGGCTGGTATCGGAATTATCTACCTGGGTACCAAAGGTACATACATTTCTTGTTTCCTATTTTTCCTTCTTGCTACTTAACCCTGCACCCACTGATCTTTATACTTTTTTAACCTGGTCCATGCACATAAGCTTTCTAGACCTCGTCACCATTTCTTCTGTAGGAGAGACCTCTGATGTCCAAACATACACCTTTCAATAGAAATCATACAACGTATGCAGATAAGTGTCCATTTTGCTTGTGGAGCTCAGTAAGAACAATACCAAGACTTTGCTACACTTTTAATTTTATTTCAAATATTTTAAATACACAATGGATACTTAACATAGACACAACTGTACAATGGAACTGACAACATGTTGATATTGTTTTAAAGATACAACATCTGGCTTCTTCAAAATATACATAAATAAAAATTCATTAATTCAATCTAAATCCCGTTATGAGCGATGTATTCCTGGTTTTCATCACATTGGTTACAGATCTTCAATTTTATCTGGCAAGTGGGTCCAATACAAACGCCCGACAAATGGAGATATTATTATATTGTGGAGCCTTGAACAAGTTTTCTAGTGTGAACTCTTAATTCAAATCTTTCTTATTCATTTATTGAATATCAATGCACTTATTTCATTTTTTTCCATTGTTTTTTCTCTCTCTAATTAATGATATAATTCATTATGTTTAAACAGTTTGGTGGTTTCATGGGAACGTGAAAGTGGCCATACCAAGTCAGGACTCTTGGAATGATTCTTAGAATCATGTTGATGCATTGTCATCTTTAAAGAGTTTCTTCTGAATCAATGTCATCGGGAAGGTTCATACAGGTTATCAGAGAAATATAGAGAAGAGCATCTCTGGATAGCTTCACCTTACTGATGGGAATTTCCGAGCGTGGTTTCTCCTTCTCTGTAACATAAGTTACATGCACCGGGCCTTTGAAGTCAGTTGTGGAGATGTTGCCATGTGTGTTCCGATTCATGTTGACACTTGAGACTCCTGTTTCTTCTGCGTACTCTTTGTAAGAGGAGTCACAGCCACCCCAACGCCTGTGCGAAGGACAAAGAACCATTTAGACAAGTGATATTCACAGAAAATGTTCCATCTGAAGGAGAGACCCGTGACTTTCTGAAAACCTTTGTAACTTTACATCGTTTTGTATCTTGGTCCAATAAAGTATCAACTTTGACGTAATATCCTACTATCACCCTTTCAACTGTTGAGCTGAGTAAAAACACATTAAGAACAATCTCGATGCTCGCTTGACAGCCTTATCACACCAACATCAGCACTCACTAAATACCGTATTTGCTCGATTATAAGACGACCCTGATTATAAGACGACCCCCCAAAATCTGAATATTAACTTAAGAAAAAAAGAAAAAGCCTGAATATAAGACGACCCCAAAGGAAAAAAGTTTTACCAGTAAATGTTAATTCATGTAAACTATTTTTTTTAATAAAAGCTATGATTGAGAAAAAGATTTTTTTTGTTTTTATTTCTTGTATTTTCCAACCTGCCCCCCTGTTACGCACATCTGCCCCCAGGCTTGCCACTCCAATATGGCACTGTGGCCCATGATATGCCTTTTAACCCTCTATATGCCACTGTGCCCCATGGTATGCCTTTTGACCCCCTATGTGCCACTCCAGAAATGCCTTATACCCCTATATCCCATTCTGGCATTTAGGGGGTTAAAATGCATATTATGGGGCAGAGTGGCATATAGGGAGGTATAAGGCATTCCAGGAGGCAGAGTGGCATTAAGGGAGTTAAAAGGCATTGTATAGAGCACTCTGCCTCCAGAAATGCCTTATACCCCTATATGCCACTCTGCCATTTAGGGGGTTAAAAGTCATATTATGGGGCAGAGTGGCATATAGGGAGGTATAAGGCATTTCAGGAGGCAGAGTGCTCTATTAAATGCCCCCTTAACGCCACTCCAGAAATGCCCTATGCCCCCATTTAACACACACACACCCTATAACCCCATTTAACTAACTAACACACACACACACACACACACACACTCTCTCATCCCCCTTCCCCCGCTCTCCCCCCTCTCTTACCGGTGCTTCCAGCCGGGGCAGCGGGTTGACGTCGCCTTCTGCTGCAGCCGGAAGGAGGTGTGGCTAGCAGCGGGGGTTTGTATGCGTCCGTCGCGTATACTTTCCCCGGCTGTCAGAGATCAGCTCTCTGATCTCTGACAGTCGGGGAAGGTCTATGCGACGGACGCAGACAACCCCCGCTGCTAGCCACACCTCCTTCCGGCTGCAGCGGACGTTGTCTACGCGGATCGTGTAGACGTCAACCCGCTGCCCCGGCAACACAGAGGAAGCAAGGAAGCACCGGTAAGTGTGTGTATGATGGGGGGGGGGGTCGGGTGAGACAGGAGGATCCAGGTCCCCTGCAGCGGTGCGGGGGGATCTGGATCTCAGTCTCCTAATCAGACCTCTATTTGAGGTCTGATTAGAAGACGACCCCGATTAGAAGACGAGGGGTATTTTTCAGAGCATTTGCTCTGAAAAAAACCTCGTCTTATAATCGAGCAAATACGGTAAGACTGCAAAGTAAAATCTAGATCTAGGCTTTCCTGTGTATTTGACATCACAGCAGGCACAGACCTCCCTAATACCCCTTTGGCCAACCTGTGTGACCTCTGGAGACGTTATTATGTGAAGTCATGTCCTGGTACTCCAAGATTACGCTCAGTACAAGGATGAGGAGGTAGGTTATGTGTCCCTCCCAACATCAGGGTTTTTTTTGTTTTGTTTTAACTTTATTTAACATCCTCCATGTTAAATAAAGATTTTTTTTTTACTTTATTTTACATGGAGGATGTTAAATAAAGTTAAAACAACAAAAAAAAACCAATGGTTTAATTTAAGTCCCAGGCAGGGGCGCAGAGCAGTCGCTCGTGAAGTTTTCAGCAACCACTCGGCGCCCCTCACTCTCCGTGGCGGTGCCGGCGTTTCATGCTGAGCACCGAAATATGATGTCATATTCCGGCGCTCAGCTGTGAAGCGTGCACCGCGGCAGAGCGGGAAGACGGACGCCTCCCGCTCTCACCGCAGGACTCAACAAGGCAAGTAAGGTTAATGAGAAGTAGGGAGAGGGGCGGGGGCGAAGGCAGTAAGATGGAGCAGAGGGGGGGAAGGCAGTGAGAAGGGGCAGAGGTGGTAGATAGTGAGAAGGGGCAGATGTGATAGATAGTGATAAAGGGGGAGAGGGGATAGATAGTGAGAAAGGGGAGTTTTGTGACAAGATTTTTTATCCTTTCTTTTTTTGGGATGGGGGGGCGCCAGAGGAGTAGTCCGCACAGGGCGCCAGAACACCTAAGGCTTGCTTTGCCTCCCAAATATGTATAAGACCAGGGCAAAACTAAAGACATAGCTACATTTAAGCATAAATACCGCTTGAGGGCATACATATAATTACAAGTAAATTACAAGTATATAATCCCCCATCCTTAAAATCACCCTTATCTGTCTGGGTCTTCTGCAGAATCTTTATCAATGCCACATGACGTACCTTTTTTATGATTGCCAGCAATAAGATAACGGCAAATACCAGCATTATACTTCCTGCAATAGACACCATGATGATCTCATAGGTCCTGTTTGTATAATCTGCTATAGAAAGGGCATAAAAATGTTGTCATTTTCCTCTTCCCGTACTGCCACTCAAGAGTAATAACATGACCTTTTACAAAGAAAGAGAATATCGAAGTCCCTGCACGCCTGAGTTAAAAATCACACAGCAGGCCAAGCATAGTCAGAAACCATTAAAGTCCATTATTTTACACATTTATAGAAAGTGTTATTGTATGTGAATTAGCGCTCCTTTTAACTTTTCTCAGAACAGCTGAGCTCACGAACATTATTGAAACATACCCCTGCTTGAGTACGGGTGACTTAATTCAGAAGTGTTGTATTTGAGTGCCAAGCTAGTTCCCAAGTATATGTATAACTTAATATTAAAATTAATCAATCCTTGGTTAAGCCTCTACTACTTCATCTGGAAGGCTGTGCCATGCATCAACCACCCTCTCAGTAAAACTTTTGTTGTGTCATGTTTTGTAACAGCTTTCTAGAATGTTGCCCAAATTGTGGTTCTCTCCCTCTCTTAAGTATTTCATATTTCAGCCCACAAAGAAAAAACTCCTTTTTCAGAGTTTGTGTCTGCAACCATCTCGCTTCCAGAGTTATCCAGAGCCATTCTGTAAAACAGCAACTAAAACATAATATAAAACATAGTAGAAAAGGTATATATATATATATATATATATATATATATATGCCATAGTATATCACTGTGGAATATGATGGTGCCATATAAGATAATTATAATAATAAATATTATTATTAAAAATGAAATTCAATAATTGTGTATTATCGATATATAATTACTTTCTTAAGATATTTATAAGACAAAATATTGTGCAAGGATAGTTTAGGGAGGATAGTTTAGCAAGGATGTAAGAAGGATAGTTTAGTCACCTTTACACTATTTGTTTTGCCGTAACCAAACAAAATAAGTGACATTATTTTATTAAACAATATTTCATTAAAATATATAAAAAATAGCATTTTTATTTGTATTGCTAATTGAATTAGAGGCAAATGTGTGTTTGTTAAAAAAAATAAAAATA
Source organism: Spea bombifrons (assembly GCF_027358695.1). Taxonomy (NCBI): domain Eukaryota; kingdom Metazoa; phylum Chordata; class Amphibia; order Anura; family Pelobatidae; genus Spea; species Spea bombifrons. The sequence goes on from NC_071087.1 coordinate 145,538,829, forward strand.
AGATAAGACGAGCGTTCTAGAATATCAACCTCAAAGCAATACCCATACCATGGGAATGGGTGGTGGATTAGAGAATATCCTAAAATAAAAACGTTACTCTAATAAGAAAGCTATGACCCCTATACTTTTTTCCCCATGTATACGACTAAAATGGCAGGTCCTGAACAACATATGTGATTAGTAAATCTTGTATGTAATGAACGTAAATCACAGTTTATTAATGTGTTTGGGAGTGCACATTTTGCAGCATACATAAATGTTTAGGTTTAAAGATAAATGTCCCTTCTACTATGAATATTCAGTGTATCAGCATTAGCAAATGAGGGGGGTCATATGAGTTGCCTAAAAGCTCTCCCTGTTTCTCTTACCTGTAAACAGTTGGATGGGGGGTTATAAAATCAACCAAATTATGAACCCCAAATATACCACCCAGTGCTGGAATGGGGAGTTAAAGTTTATAAAGATAGCCTCTGGGAGACATGGATCCCATTGCATTCCTTCCCTACACTCTAAAAAAATCACATAAGCACTTAAAGGAAAAAAGTAGTCTGACTCAAAATTTTAAAACTATATACACCAGTCAGCCATACCATTATGACCACCTGCCTAATATTGTGTAGGTCCCTCTTTTGTTACCAAAACAACCTTGACCCGTCAAGGCATGGGTTCCACTAGACCTCTGAAGGTGTGCTGTGGTATCTGGCATCAAGATGTTAGCAGCACATCCTTTAAGTCCTGTCTCCTAGTAAGCAACGCACATGCACTGTGTGTTCTGTGTTCTGACACCTATCAGAACCAGCATTAACTTTTTCATCCATTTGAGCTACAGTAGCTCATCTGTTGGATTTCACCACATGGGCCAGCCTTCACGCCCACATGCATCAATGAGCCTTGGCTGCTGAAGACCCTGCTGCAAGTTGACCACTTTCCTTCCATGGACCACTTTTGATAGGTACTGACCACTGCAGACCGGGAACACCCTGCAAGAAATACAGTTTTGGGGATGCTCTGACTAGCCATCACAATTTTGCCCTTGTCAAAGTCGCTCAGATCCCTACGCTTGCCCATTTTTCCTGCTTCTATCACATTAACTTTGAGAACGAAATGTTCACTTCCTACCTACTATATCCCACCCACTGAGTTCACTTCCTACCTACTATATCCCACCCACTGACAGGTGCCATGATAACAAGATTATCAGTGTGATTCACTTCACCTGTCAGTGGTCATAATGTTATGGCTGATCGGTGTATACGCCCTTGTACCAGATGCCCTAAGAGATTGGAGAATGCATTGCATACACAAAGTGAAAGATTTCTTTCTGAAAAGATCGGAAGCATGCTTCTAGAAATGTTTTTTTTCTGATTTGTTTGGGTTTTGGGTTATTATAAGTTATAATATAATTATATTCCTATAGTGACACTTGAATCTCTTAATATCTTTATTAGTGATATTGCAGATGGTCTTGATGAAAAGGTATGTCTATTTGCTGACGACACAAACATTTGCAACAGGGTTGATGTTCCTGGAGGAAGAAGCCAAATGGCAAATGATTTAGGTAAACTGGAAAAATGGTCAGAGCTGTGGCAACTCGCATTCAATATGGATACTTGTGCGAGGACTCAATTCAACAAAATAACAGATTCTCTGCAGGAGACCTCGATTCTCTGTCAGCCGGTGGGGGTCTGCACGATGTGCACAGACAGCCTCTGTTACTGCCATTCACTTACGCTGAGGCTTCTGTGAAGCTGCAGTGAAAGTGCCTGTCAGCAACGGAGGTTCACAAAACACCAGGGAGTCGGTAGAGAGGCAGAGCGGTGTATGGGAGGGGAGAGGAGTCAGAGGGGTGTATGGAAGTGGAGGGGAGAGGCGGAAGTTGTCTGTGCGTATCGCACGGACACCCACCGTCCGACAGTGAGGGGAATCCAGGTCCCCTGCAGCGTTGCGGGGATCTGGATTCTAGTGTTATAATCCGATCTCTATTTGAGGTTGGATTATATAAGGAGAGGAGTTTTTCAGAGCATTTGCTCTGACTAAAACCTCTTTTTATAATCGATAAAAATCGACGATTTTCATTATCGATTATTATCGATTAGTTGTTTCAGCCCTACTGTTAACATAGCACAACACAAAGAGTGCAAATGGAAAACGCAGAACAGGAAAAAATGGAGCAGTGGTTCATATAGTAAGAAGCACAAAGCACTTCTGAAAATGAACATGCATGTCGCTGTCTTTGAAAGACCATTGGTTACATATCTGTCATCTCTTTTCCAAAACGAGAGTAGCAGATGGTCCACATGTGCAGAGGATGCATGCCCAGGAACATTTTCTCCCTCTGATTACATGGTTTTATGCTGCCTCTGGCGCCAATGGTATCATGCAGCATGCCTTTTACAAAGCACCTTAAAACTGCCAACATAATACAAGTGTCACCAGTGTTCAAAATGACAAAGATCTATATGATATGTCAGATGGTTTTATTGCAGAAAAAACTGTTTGATTTTTCTCCCATTATATCCTATGGGCATTCAGTCAATTCTGTCATTCACCTGCCATTCCCTAGAAAACCGCTATAATCTCACATAACCTGAGTTTTAGAACCTATAACTGTACTAGGGGAGTATACATGACAAAAATCTATCTATTTCTCTGAAAAACAGGTTTGTTTTTTCTCCCATTATATCCTATGGGCATTCCCTCAACACTGTCATTCAACTGTCATAATTCACAGCCATAATTCCACCTAATCTGACACTTAGATCATGTGTCTGTAACAGGGGAGTATGTGTTCCAAAGATCTACATCATATGTCTGATGGTTTTCTCTGCAAAACAAGTTACGTTTTTCTCCCATTCTATCCTACGGGCATTCACTGAATACTGTCATTCACCTGTCATTCCATAGAACACAGCTATAATCCCTCAAAATCTGAGTTTGGGATCCTGTGTGTGTACTAGAGGAGCATGTGTGCCAAAGATCTATAGGATATGTCAGATGGTTTGCTCTAAAAAAACAAGTTTAATTTTTCTCCCATTATATCCTATGGGCATTCACTCAAAACTGTCATTCACCTGTCATTCCATAGACAACAGCTATAATCCCACATAGTATGAGTTCTAGATCCCATGTGTGTACTAGGGGAGTATATGTGCCAACGTTCTATATGATATTTCAGAGGGTTTTCTCTAAAAAACAAGTTTAATTTTTCTCCCATTATATCCTATGGGCATTCACTCAAAACTGTCATTCACCTGTCATTCCATAGAAAACAGCTATAATGCCACATAATATGAGGTTTAGAACCTATAACTGTACTAGGGGAGTATACATGACAAAGATCTATAAGATATGTCAGAGGGTCTTCTCTAAAAACAAGTTTAATTTTTCTCCCATTATATCCTATGGGCATTCACTCAAAACTGTCATTCACCTGTCATTCCATAGAAAGTAGCTATAATCCCACATAATCTGAGTTTTAGATCCTGTGTCTGTGCTAGAGGAGAATGTGTGCCAAAGATCTAGAATCAATTATTCTTTTCCCCTCTATTATAGTCTATGGGCATTCCTCCCCGTTATAGTCTATGGGCATTCCTCCCCATTATAGTCTATGGGCATTCCTCCCCATTATAGTCTATGGGCATTCCTCCCCATTATAGTCTATGGGCATTCCTCCCCATTATAGTCTATGGGCATTCCATTTTGTCATTCGTTTTAGTATGTCCCTCCTGTTAGTCACCGTTTGTAACTAGGTGGGAGACTGAGTGAGCGTGTGAGTATGCGTTTCTATGAGTATGCGGATTCTGGAGCGTTGGCCACTAGAACACAGATGTCTTTGAGAAGCACTTGTTTAGGCAAAACATGGTAGGAATTATTGCCAAATTAATGTGTATTAATATAACTGCAGTGACTGCAAAACAGTAGAAGAGAGAATAAAAGGCTGGAACAGCATTACAAGCAGAAGCAGTGATTTAATCAGTCAGCACAACATGAAAAAGCAGTATTACAAAGAACGTCTTGCCGGTCACAAAGGTTTTAAAAAGGCTGGTTAGTTATTTGTAGCGTCAGTCATGCTGCACATTTCACAGGCAGTCCTGTCACAGTAATTCCTAATCGTTTAGAATTAAATGTAAAAATAATACAACGCTCCAGGTAATACCAAACAGCAAACTCCACCACGTATTGGGTGGCTGAGGATGATCAGAGTTATCTGACCAGAGAGATTTTGCTTTGAGTGTCTAATTGCCTGTGAAAAAATGAATATAAAAGTTAAAGGACAGCACTGTTTTTTGGTCCCTAAGCTAGATCGCTTACTTTCTCCTTAGTTGGAGCGCAAATATTTCAGAATATTCGTATTGTCACGGTAACCACCTGAGGCTGAGGACACATGGGGCGGGGGGGGGGGCTGTGAGTTTGGGAGGGTCCACTGATGGATACATAGAAACATAGAAAGTGACGGCAGATAAGAACCACTTGGCCCATCCAGTCTGCCCAACCTATGAATAGTGTCCTTAGTCCCTGACCTTATCCTATATCTAGCTTAGCCTTATGCCTATCCCATGCTTGCTTAAACGCCTTCATTGTATTAACATCTACAATTTCTGCTGGAAGGCTATTCCGTGCATCCACTGCCAGTAAAGTAATATTTCTCGATGTTACTTTTAAACCTTTGCCATTCTAGCTTACGATGATGTCCCCTTGCTGAATATGCTGCATATGCTTCGGGGATATGAGAAACAAAAATTGGAGTGGCAAGCCTGGGGGCAGATGTGCGTAACTGGGGGGCAGGTTGGAAAATACAAGGAAATAAAAACAAAAAAATATTTTTCTCAATCATAGCTTTTTATTATTACCTCCCAATAGAAAGTATTATCTGTCTGCAAAATGATGGCAAAAGACAATAGGGTTACATTTAATAATTTCTGGGGCAAAGTAACTAATTAGTATTAACATGCTATGGTGGCTGCTATGGTGATTGCACCACTATTAGTACTTTTCACCACAATTGGTACATAACACCAATTTGGTATTATCCTTAAGACGAATGTATCTGTGGTACAAAGTAGTCTAAGTTGTTCCAGGAAGAGGGAGTTTACATGAGAGCTGAACTTTAAAACACCCAGATAATACTTTAAAAGCCAACCTCAGGGATATAACCCACTCTATTTAAATGACATCACTAACATGTCGTTTGAGATTTAAAAAACGGGTATGAAGTAACAGATCATTTTGGTAAATAATAATAGTAATGTAACGTGCTTAACCTAAGCCCAAGGTAATATTTTACAGAAGGTGTGGGAGGGAAAATGACAGTGACATAGAGGGTAAAAGGACAGTTATGCGTTAATACAATGACTGTTCCTTTAAAACCCCACAAGATCTAATGAGGCTCACACAGATAAGGTACTAATAGATAAAAGTTGTGTCTATGTAGGTCAATTTAAATTGGTAATTCTTTCTTACACAAACTAATACTAAAAAGGAGAGGCACGTTATCTAAACCTTTTACCTTCTGAGACACCAATCCTGCACACTACACTAGTAAAGAAGAATGCATATTAAAAGCTCTTTCATTGATTATTCAACAGTTTTTTTATTTTTTATTTTAGTCATACGAAAACATGTCTCACATATATGAATATGGTTCCAAATTGTGTGGTGTCCAATTTGTGTGGGTTCATTAATAACATAATAAGAGGGGCAGGTGAACAGAGACATAGTAAACTTGCTCTGGTCCTTAAGAGGTTAAACAATTTTACTTGGCTGATATATTGATCTTTTAAAGCTATAGAAATAAACAATTTATGAAGTAACAGCAGAAAATATGGGACTATCCCTTTAAAATCATCTAGGACAGTTAGCATCAGTAGTGATATGATAAAGAGACAATGCTGTTATGTCACAATGACAAGCATCGGTAACTGCTGCAACATTTCATCTACTACAGACACATCTTCACAGCCTTCACCAGCATGAACGCAGTGCCTGCAGACTTGGAGCTTTAATGCAGCCTCACAATCCATACGTTAAACGTGAGTAATGCTTTCAAACTCTGTTTGCCTCTTACTGTATTTGCATAACTTCAATCAGCTGTTTCTCTGTAGCAATAGAATACAATACAGGGGATATATTAGTTTCAATTCACAATATGAACAGCTGTTCACTTTGACTTTAGCATATAAGTGAGGTTTATCTGTTCTGACATACAGTGTGTAAGCATTTGTTAATTTGGCAGTGAAAATCCATTGTTTTGGTCTTGGTTGAGCTTGTGTGTAAATGAAGTTCAAGCATTTTACATTTGTGTTAACTATATGCAGTTTGTGTCAAAGCAACAAGAAATGTGTTAATTGTATAGCATATACAGGTGAATGTTGTGCTAACCGTGTTAAGAGTTTATGAAAATTGTTAAAAGTATTGAAAAATTGTCAAAGGAATGGTAAAACAAAACTGTAAAGACCAAATGAAGGGCAGTCCTTCAAACAATGGTCCCCTAGAGATTTCCCCTTCAGGGGGACTCTGTCGTTACAGAGGTAAACTTTATTTTGGGTATATTTATAGGATTATTACCCTATCCAAAACACCAAGAAGTTGCTGTATAATAATTATCTAGTTGTGTAAAGAGGGAAATGGCGAAAGAAGAGGGAAATAGGGGGAGGAAATGCAAAAAAGAGGGAAATGTAAAGAGAGAAAGCAAGAAGATGTATATGTGGAGAGGTGCATGCAAGAAGAGAGAAATGGGGGAAATGCAAGAAAGGGGAAATGGGAGTGAAGGAGTGGGAGTGAAGGGATGGAAGAAGAAGCGATTTTTTTCCCATCTGAAGAAGAGACTTCTGAGGCCCCAAAATGCATGCAGGCCCCATAAGAAACAACACAACTTAAACTTATGGGCCAATAATGGTTAGATATAATCTGTATGAATTCACATAAAACTTATGCAAAAGGAATACAAAATGTAACCTTGTATGTTTTTGTGAGCAGTAACTTCCAAGAAAAAAACAGCCATATACATTTTCTTTAACAATGACTTATACGAACATTTAAAGGGTACACAACAAAACCGATGACAGCATTTAGTGTAGAAACAGTGAAAACAGTCTTCTAGTTACTACCTTGTGGGATGAAGCAATAAGTCAGCGTGCAAACGTTACCAACGGCTTTGACAAACATTCCCTCGCAGCCTATACAGTGAAATATAAAATGAAAAACCAAGAGCTTTACTCTCATAACACAATATATCTAGTTTAAAAAAAACAAGATTCAGCATTCAGAATAAAAATATAAATGAAACGTATGGGTAGTGGCAGAACTACCTCCCAATAGAAAGTATTATCTGTCTGCAAAATGATGGTGAAAAGACAACAGGGTTACATTTAATAATTTCTGGGGCAAAGTAACTAATTAGAATTAACATGCTATGGTGGCTGCTATGGTGATTGCACCACTATTAGTACTTTTCACCACAATTGGTACATAACACCAATTTGGTATTATTCTTAAGACAAATGTATCTGTGGTACAAAGTAGTCTAAGTTGTTCCAGGAAGAGGGAGTTTACATGAGAACTGAACTTTAAAACACCCAGATAATACTTTAAAAGCCAACCTCAGGGATATAACCCACTCTATTTAAATGACATCACTAACATGTTGTTTGAAATTTAAAAAACGGGTATGAAGTAACAGATCATTTTGGTAAATAATAATAGTAATGTAACGTGCTTAATCTAAGCCCAAGGTAATATTTTACAGAAGGTGTGAGAGAGAAAATGACAGTGACATAGAGGGTAAAAGGACAGTTATGCGTTAATACAATAACTGTTCCTTTAAAACCCAACAGGATCTAATGAGGCTCACACAGATAAGGTACTAACATAAGGTTATGTACTAACCTTTGGAGAAGCCGGGTCTGCCTGTCAGTTACAGCTCATCCCTCCTGCTGTATTACAGTTCTAACCGTGTTTGAATGCGCGAGTGAAACTTCAGTTACACACAGAAACCGACTCGGGTAATGGAGGGAAACCGCTGCTAATCAGTGACTGATAACAACTTCTGTATAATTATACAAAATCTGGTCCCTGGCTGCACACAGAGATCAGGAAGAGTTACGAGGAGACTCATCGTAGCTGGAGCGCACGCAAACACACATTTCTGTCAGATTTGTGGTAAAAATACCGTATGTCTGTTTCTATTATAAAGCACATGAAGCTCAGTGAATGCTTAATACATTATTTGTATAGATAAAAGTTGTGTTTATATAGGTCTATTTAAATTGGTAATTCTTTCTTACACAAACTAATATTAACAGAGACATAGTAAAAGCATGAAACTTGCTCTAGTCCTTAAGAGGTTAAACAGTTTTACTTGGCTGTTTGAAACAAAAACAGTTGATATATTGATCTTTTACAGCTATAGAAATAAACAATTTATGAAGGAACAGCAGAAAATATGGGACTATCCCTTTAAAATCATCTAGGACAGTTAGCATCAGTAGTGATATGATAAAGAGACAATGCTGTTATGTCACAATGACAAGCATCGGTAACTGCTGCAACATTTCATCTACTACAGACACATCTTCACAGCCTTCACCAGCATGAACGCAGTGCCTGCAGACTTGGAGCTTTAATGCAGCCTCACAATCCATACGTTAAACGTGAGTAATGCTTTCAAACTCTGTTTGCCTCTTACTGTATTTGCATAACTTCAATCAGCTGTTTCTCTGTAGCAATAGAATACAATACAGGGGATATATTAGTTTCAATTCACAATATGAACAGCTGTTCACTTTGACTATATGCAGTTTGTGTCAAAGCAACAAGAAATGTGTTAATTGTATAGCATACACAGGTGAATCTTTTGCTAACCGTGTTAAGAGTTTATGAAAATTGTTAAAAGTATTGAAAAATTGTCAAAGGAATGGTAAAAAAAAACTGTAAAGACCAAATGAAGGGCAGTCCTTCAAACAACAGAATACAATACAGGGGATATATTAGTTTCAATTCACAATATGAACAGCTGTTCACTTTGACTTTTGCATATAAGTGAGGTTTAGAACATGATGTTATCTGTTCTGACATATAGTGTGAAAGCATTTGTTAATTTGGCAGTGCTTACACAGGAAGCATGGCAAATGGGAGGAAGTACAATAGGGGGAAATGGGGCAGGGAATGCAAGAAGAGCACATTGAAGAGCGAATAGAAGATAACTGAAACAGAAGGGAAATGGAGTAGGGGAATGCAAAAGGGGGGGGAATGCAAAAAAAGATAAAATGGAAGAGAAATGTAAGAAGAGGGAAATGGAGGGAGGAAATGCAACAAGAGGGAAATGGGGAAGGGAATGCAAGAAGAGGGAAATGGGGGAGGGAATGCAAGAAAAGGGAAATGGAGGGATGAAATGCATGAAGAGGGAAATAGGGAAGGGAATTCAAGAAGAGTGAAATAGGGGGAATGCAAGAAGAGGGAAATAGGGAGAATGCAAGAAGAGGGAAATGGAGGGAAGGAATGCAAGAAGAGGGAAATGGGGAGGGAATGCAAGAAGAGGGAAATAGGGGGAATGCAAGAAGAGGGAAAAGGGGAGGGAATGCAAGAAGAGGGAAATGGGGGAGGGGATGCAAGAAGAGGGAAATGGGGGAGGGAATGCAAAAAGAGGGAAAACGAGGAGGTTATGCAAGAAGAGGGAAATGGGGGAGGGAATACAAGAAGAGGGAAATGGGGGAGGGAATGCAAGAAGAGGGAAAAGGGGGAGGGAATGCAAGAAGAGGGAAATGGAGGGAGGAAATGCAATAAGAGGGAAATGGGGAGGGAATGCAAGAAGAGGGAAATAGAGGGAGGAAATGTAAAAGGGAAATGGGGGAGGGAATGCAAGAAGAGGGAAATGTAGGGAGGAAATGCAAGAAGAGGGAAATGGGGAGGGAATGCAAGAAGAGGGAAATAGAGGGAGGGAATTCAAGAAGAGGGAAATGGGGGAGGGAATGCAAGAAGAGGGAAATGGGGGAGGGAATGCAAGAAGAGGGAAATGGGGGAGGGAATGAAAGAAGAGGGAAATGAAAAAAGATAAAATGGGAGGCAATGCAAGACGGAGAATATAGCAGAGGGAATTGCAAGAAGAAGAAAACAGGGAGAATGCAAGAAGACGGAAATTGGGAGGGAATGTAAAAAGACGGAAATGGGGGAGGGAATGCAAGAAGAGGGAAATTGAATTAAGAAATGCAGGAAGAGGGAAGGGTGGAGGGAATGCAATAAGAGGAAATTGAATGAGGGAATGCAAGAATTAGGAAATGGAGGAAAGGGGAATAGAGGCTGAAGTGGAAGAAGAAGAAATAGGAGATAACTGAAACGGAAGGAAAATGGGGTAGGGGAATGCAAGAAGGGGGAAAGGGGAGGAGGGAATGCAGGAAGAGAGAAATGAAAAAAGATAAAATGGAAGAGAAATGGAAGAAGTTCTGACATACAGTGTGAAAGCATTTGTTAATTTGGCAGTGCTTACACAGGAAGCATGGCAAATGGGAGGAAGTACAATAGGGGGAAATGGGGCAGGGAATGCAAGAAGAGCACATTGAAGAGCGAATAGAAGATAACTGAAACAGAAGGGAAATGGAGTAGGGGAATGCAAAAGGGGGGGAATGCAAGAAGAGAGAAATGAAAAAAGATAAAATGGAAGAGAAATGCAAGAAGAGGGAAATGGAGGGATGAAATGCAAGAAGAGGGAAATGGGGAAGGGAATGCAAGAAGAGGGAAATGGGGGAGGGAATACAAGAAGAGGAAAATGGGGGGAATGCAAGAAGAGGGAAATTGAAGAAGATGGGATGTAAATGAAAGGAAAGAAGAGTGAAATGGTGGTGTACCTGAAGAAGATGGAAAGGGGGAAAGGGTGTGCAAGAAGAGGAAAATGGGGGAGAAAATGTAAGAAGAGGGAAATGGGGGAGGGAATGCAAGAAGAGGGAAAACGAGGAGGTTATGCAAGAAGAGGGAAATGGGGAGGGAATACAAGAAGAGGGAAATTGGGGAGGGAATGCAAGAAGACGGAAATGGGGGAGGGAATGCAAGAAGAGGAAATTGGGGAGGGAATGCAAGAAGAGGGAAATGGGGGGGTGCAAGAAGAGGGAAATGGAGGGATGAAATGCAACTAGAGGGAAATGGGGAAGGGAATGCAAGAAGAGCACATTAAACAGCGAATAGAAGATAACTGAAACGGAAGGGAAATGGGGTAGGGGAATGCAAAATTGGGGGGGAATGCAAGAAGAGAGAAATGAAAAAAGATAAAATGGAAGAGAAATGCAAGAAGAGAGAAATGGAGGGATGAAATGCAAGAAGAGGGAAATGGGGAAGGGAGTGCAAGAAGATGGAAATGGGGAAGGGAATGCAAGAAAAGGGAAATGGAGGGATGAAATGCATGAAGAGGGAAATAGGGAAGGGAATTTAAGAAGAGGGAAATAGGGGGAATGCAAGAAGAGGGAAATAGGGAGAATGCAAGAAGAGGGAAATGGAGGGAAGGAATGCAAGAAGAGGGAAATGGGGAGGGTATGCAAGAAGAGGGAAATGGGAATGCAAGAAGAGGGAAAAGGGGGAGGGAATGCAAGAAGAGGGAAATGGGGGAGGGGATGCAAGAAGAGGGAAATGGGGGAGGGAATGCAAGAAGAGGGAAAACGAGGAGGTTATGCAAGAAGAGGGAAATGGGGGAGGGAATACAAGAAGAGGGAAATGGGGGAGGGAATGCAAGAAGAGGGAAAAGGGGGAGGGAATGCAAGAAGAGGGAAATGGAGGAAGGAAATGCAATAAGAGGGAAATGGGGAGGGAATGCAAGAAGAGGGAAATAGAGGGAGGAAATGCAAGAAGAGGGAAATGGGGAAGGAATGCAAGAAGAGGGAAATGGGGGGAGGGAATGTAAAAGGGAAATGGGGAGGGAATGCAAGAAGAGGGAAACGGAGGGAGGAAATGCAAGAAGAGGGAAATGGGGAGGGAATGCAAGAAGAGGGAAATAGAGGGAGGGAATGCAAGAAGAGGGAAATGGGGGAGGGAATGCAAGAAGAGGGAAATGGGGGAGGGAATGCAAGAAGAGGAAAATGGGGGAGGGGATGCAAGAAGAGGGAAATGGGGGAGGGAATGAAAGAAGAGGGAAATGAAAAAAGATAAAATGGGAGGCAATGCAAGACGGAGAATATAGCAGAGGGAATTGCAAGAAGAAGAAAACAGGGAGAATGCAAGAAGACGGAAATTGGGAGGGAATGTAAAAAGACGGAAATGGGGGAGGGAATGGAAGAAGAGGGAAATTGAATTAAGAAATGCAAGAAGAGGGAAGGGTGGAGGGAATGCAATAAGAGGAAATTGAATGAGGGAATGCAAGAATTAGGAAATGGAGGAAAGGGGAATAGAGGCTGAAGTGGAAGAAGAAGTAATAGGAGATAACTGAAACGGAAGGAAAATGGGGTAGGGGAATGCAAGAAGGGGGAAAGGGGAGGAGGGAATGCAGGAAGAGAGAAATGAAAAAAGATAAAATGGAAGAGAAATGGAAGAAGAGGGAAATGGGCAGAAGGATCTGAAGAAGATGACAATTAGGGGAGGGAATGCAATTGGATGAACATTGGGGAATGCAAGAAGAATGAAATGGGGGAGGGAATGCAAAAAGAGGGAAAAGGAGGAGGTTATGCAAGAAGAGGGGAATGGAGGGAGGAACTGCAAGAAGATGGAAATGGGGAGGGGATGCAAGAAGAGAGAAATGGGGGAGGGAATGCAATTGGATGAACATTGGGGAATGCAAGAAGAATGAAATGGGGGAGGGAATGCAAGAAGAATGAAATGGGGAAGGAATGCAAAAAGAGGGAAAAGGAGGAAGTTATGCAAGAAGAGGGAAATGGAGGGATGAAATGCAACAAGAGGGAAATGGGGAAGGGAATGCAAGAAGAGCACACTGAAGAGCGAATAGAAGATAACTGAAACGGAAGGGAAATGGGGTAGGGGAATGCAGAAAGGGGGGAATGCAAAAAGGGGGGAATGCAAGAAGAGAAAAATGAAAAAAGATCAAATGGAAGAGAAATGCAAGAAAAGGGAAATGGAGGGATGAAATGCAAGAAGAGGGAAATGGGGAAGGGAATGCAAGAAGAGGGAAATGGGGGAGAAAATGCAAGAAGAGGGAAATGGGGGAGGGAATGCAAGAAGAGGAAAATGGGGGGAATGCAAGAAGAGGGAAATTGAAGAAGATGGGATGTAAATGAAAGGAAAGAAGAGGGAAATGGTGGTGTACCTGAAGAAGATGTAAAGGGGGAAAGGGCGTGCAAGAAGAGGAAAATGGGGTGAGTCGATTCAGAGGGAAATGGGGAAGGGAATGCAAGAAGAGGGAAATGGGGGAGAAAATGCAAGAAGAGGGAAATGGGGGAGGGAATGCAAGAAGAGGGAAAACGAGGAGGTTATGCAAGAAGAGGGAAATGGGGGAGGGAATACAAGAAGAGGGAAATTGGGGAGGGAATGCAAGAAGAGGGAAATGGGGGAGGGAATGCAAGAAGAGGAAATTGGGGAGGGAATGCAAGAAGAGGGAAATGGTGGGGTGCAAGAAGAGGGAAATTGGGGGGTGCATGAAGAGGGAAATGGGGGAGGGAATGCAAGAAGAGGGAAATGGGGGAGGGAATGCAAGAAGAGGAAAATGGGGAGGGAATGCAAGAAGAGGAATTTGGGGGGGATGCAAGAATAAGGAAATGGAAGAGAGGGGAATTGAGGCTGAAATGGAAATAGGAGATAACTGAAACGGAAGAGAAATGGGGTAGTGGAATGCAGGGAAGAGTGAATGCAAGAAGAGAGAAATTAAAAAAGATAAAATGGAAGAGAAATGGGCGGAAGGGAATGCAAGAGGAGGAACATGGGGGAATGCAAGAAGAGGGAAAATGAGGAGGTTATGCAATAAGAGGAAAATAGGGAGCATACAAGAAGAGGGAAATGGAGGGGGAATGCAAGAAGAGGGAAACAGGGAAAATGGAAGTAGACGGAAATTGGAGAGGAAATGTAAAAAGAGGGAAAAGGAGGAGGTTATGCAAGAAGAGGGAAATGGAGGGATGAAATGCAACAAGAGGGAAATGGGGAAGGGAATGCAAGAAGAGCACATTGAAGAGCGAATAGAAGATAACTGAAACGGAAGGGAAATGTGGTAGGGGAATGCAAAAAGGGGGGGAATCCAAGAAGAGAGAAATGGAGGGATGAAATGCAAGAAGAGGGAAATGGGGAAGGCAATGCAAGAAGAGGGAAATGGGGGAGAGAATGCAAGAAGAGGGAAATAGGGGGAATGCAAGAAGAGGGAAATAGGGAGAATGCAAGAAGAGGGAAATGGAGGGAGGGAATGCAAGAAGAGGGAAATGGAGGGAGGGAATGCAAGAAGAGGGAAATGGGGAGGGAATGCAAGAAGAGGGAAAAGGGGGAGGGAATGCAAGAAGAGGGAAATGGGGGAGGGAATGCACTAAGAGGGAAATGCAAGAAGAGGGAAATGGGGGAAGGAATGCAAGAAGAGGGAAATGGGGGAGAGAATGCAAGAAGAGGGAAAACGAGGAGGTTATGCAAGAAGAGGGAAATGGAGGAGGGAATACAAGAAGAGGGAAATGGAGGGAGGAAATGCAAGAAGAGGGAAATGGGGAGGGAATGCAAGAAGAGGGAAATAGAGGGAGGGAATGCAAGAAGAGGGAAAAGGGGGAGGGAATGCAAGAAGAGGAACATGGGGGAGGGGATGCAAGAAGAGGGAAATGGGGAAGGGGATGCAAGAAGAGGGAAATGAAAAAAGATAAAATAGGAGGCAATGCAAGACGAAGAATATGGCAGAGGGAATTGCAAGAAGAAGAAAACAGGGAGAATGCAAGAAGATGGAAATTGGGAGGGAATGTAAAAAGACGGAAATGGGGGAGGGAATGCAAGAAGAGGGAAATTGAATTAAGAAATGCAAGAAGAGGGAAGGGTGGAGGGAATGCAATAAGAGGAAATTGAATGAGGGAATGCAAGAATTAGGAAATGGAGGAAAGGGGAATAGAGGCTGAAATGGAAGAAGAAGAAATAGGAGATAACTGAAATGGAAGGAAAATGGGGTAGGGGAATGTAAGAAGGGAGAAAGGGGAGGAGAGAATGCAGGAAGAGAGAAATGAAAAAAGATAAAATGGAAGAAAAATGGAAGAAGAGGGAAATGGGCAGAAGGATCTGAAGAAGATGACAATTAGGGGAGGGAATGCAATTGGATGAACATTGGGGAATGCAAGAAGAATAAAATGGGGGAGGGAATGCAAGAAGAATGAAATGGTGAAAGAATGCAAAAAGAGGGAAAAGGAGGAGGTTATGCAAGAAGAGGGAAATGGAGGGAGGAAAAGCAAGAAGAGGGAAATGGAGGGAGGAAAAGCAAGAAGAGGGAAATGGAGGGAAGAAATGCAACAAGAGGGAAATGGGGAAGGGAATGCAAGAAGAGCACATTGAAGAGCGAATAGAAGATAACTGAAACGGAAGGGAAATGGGGTAGGGGAATGCAAAAACGGGGGGGGATGGAAGAAGAGAGAAATGAAAAAAGATAAAATGGAAGAGAAATGCAAGAAGAGGGAAATGGAGGGATGAAATGCAAGAAGAGGGAAATGGGGAAGGGAATGCAAGAAGAGGGAAATAGGGGAGGGAATGCAAGAGGAGGGAAATAGGGGGAATGCAAGAAGAGGGAAATAGGGGGAATGCAAGAAGAGGGAAATGGAGGGAAGGAATGCAAGAAGAGGGAAATGGGGAGGGAATGCAAGAAGAGGGAAATAGGAGAATGCAAGAAGAGGGAAAAGGGGGAGGGAATGCAAGAAGAGGGAAATGGAGGAGGGAATGCAAGAAGAGGGAAATGAAAGGAGGAAATGCAAGAAGAGGGAAATGGGGGAAGGAATGCAAGAAGAGGGAAATGGTGGAGGGAATGCAAGAAGAGGGAAAACGAGGAGGTTATGCAAGAAGAGGGAAATGGAGGAGGGAATACAAGAAGAGGGAAATGGGGGAGGGAATCCAAGAAGAGGGAAATGGAGGGAGGAAATGCAATAAGAGGGAAATGGGGAGGGAATGCAAGAAGAGGGAAATGGGGGAGGGAATGTAAGAGGGAAATGGGGGAGGGAATGCAAGAAGAGGGAAATGGAGGGAGGAAATGCAAGAAGAGGGAAATGGGGAGGGAATGCAAGAAGAGGGAAATAGAGGGAGGGAATGCAAGAAGAGGGAAAGGGGGGAGGGGATGCAAGAAGAGGGAAATGGGGGAGGGAATGCAAGAAGAGGAAAATGGGGGAGGGGATGCAAGAAGAGGGAAATGAAAAAAGATAAAATGGGAGGCAATGCAAGACGAAGAATATGGCAGAGGGAATTGCAAGAAGAAGAAAACAGGGAGAATGCAAGAAGACGGAAATTGGGAGGGAATGTAAAAAGACGGAAATGGGGGAGGGAATGCAAGAAGAGGGAAATTGAATTAAGAAATGCAAGAAGAGGGAAGGGTGGAGGGAATGCAATAAGAGGAAATTGAATGAGGGAATGCAAGAATTAGGAAATGGAGGAAAGGGGAATAGAGGCTGAAATGGAAGAAGAAGAAATAGGAGATAACTGAAACGGAAGGAAAATGGGGTAGGAGAATGCAAGAAGGGGGAAAGGGGAGGAGAGAATGCTGGAAGAGAGAAATGAAAAAAGATAAAATGGAGATACGCTCACTCCATCAGAGTAGAAGGCGACATTATTCTTGGAGGTCTCTTCCCAGTACATGCAAGAGGAGAACGTGGGGTGCCATGTGGGGACCTTAAAAAAGAAAAAGGAATTCACAGACTAGAGGCCATGATGTATGCTGTAGATCAGATAAACAAAGATCCAGAACTTCTTCCAAATATTTCTTTAGGCGTGCGCATTCTTGACACTTGCTCAAGAGACACATATGCTTTGGAGCAATCCTTGACATTTGTGCAGGCCTTAATAGAAAAAGATGGTTCTGATGTGAGATGTGCTAATGGAGACCCACCTATATTTACCAAGCCGGATAAAATCACTGGTGTGATAGGATCTGCAGCAAGTTCTGTGTCCATCATGGTGGCTAACATATTACGACTTTTTAAGCCCTAAACATGTTCAAAGTAAAGTGAAGAAAGAAAACATCAAACATGCAACAAAGTGAATGTAAATTATTACGCTGTATCTCCACCAGCAACTGTCTCTGTCTACAAAGGAACTGAAAAGCTGTCCCCACTTTGTTTGTGACCATGGGTTTTAATTTGTCTTTGATAATTAGTGCTGCAGGTGCAGGTGGTTTGTTTTTATTATATATATTGCTGTTACTGTTTGGGAATTCATCATCGTAATTAGAAACGAAAAAAAAAAAAAAAAAAAAAAAGATAAAATGGAAGAAAAATGGAAGAAGAGGGAAATGGGCAGAAGGATCTGAAGAAGATGACAATTAGGGGAGGGAATGCAATTGGATGAACATTGGGGAAAGCAAGAAGAATAAAATGGAGGGGGGAATGCAAGAAGAATGAAATGGGGAAAGAATGCAAAAAGAGGGAAAAGGAGGAGGTTATGCAAGAAGAGGGAAATGGAGGGAGGAAAAGCAAGAAGAGGGAAATGGAGGGATGAAATGCAACAAGAGGGAAATGGGGAAGGGAATGCCAGAAGAGCACATTGAAGAGCGAATAGAAGATAACTGAAACGGAAGGGAAATGGGGTAGGGGAATGCAAAAAGGGGGGGGGGATCCAAGAAGAGAGAAATGAAAAAAGATAAAATGGAAGAGAAATGCAAGAAGAGGGAAATGGAGGGATGAAATGCAAGAAGACTGAAATGGGGAAGGGAATGCAAGAAGAGGGAAATGGGGGAGGGAATGCAAGAAGAGGGAAATGGAGGGAATGCAAGAAAAGGGAAATAGGGGGAATGCAAGAAGAGGGAAATGGGGGAGGGAATGCAAGAAGGGGGAAATGGAGGGAGAAAATGCAAGAAGAGGGAAATGGGGGAGGGAATGCAAGAAGGGGGAAATGGAGGGAGAAAATGCAAGAAGAGGGAAATGGGGGAGGGAATGCAAGAAGAGGAAAATTGAATGAGGGAATGCAAGAAGAGGAAATTGGGGAAGGAATGCAAGAAGAGGGAAATGGGGGGGTGCAAGAAGAGGGAATAGGGGAGGGAATGCAAGAAGAGGGAAATGGGGGAGGGAATGCAAGAAAAGGAAAATGGGGAGGGAATGCAAGAAGAGGAATTTGGGGGCGGGAATGCAAGAATAAGGAAATGGAAGAAAGGGGAATTGAGGTCGAAATGGAAGAAGAGGAAATAGGAGATAACTGAAACGGAAGAGAAATGGGGTAGCGTAATGCAGGGAAGAGTGAATGCAAGAAGAAAGAAATTAAAAAAGATAAAATGAAAGAGAAATGGAAGATGAGGGAAATGGGCGGAAGGATCTGAAGAAGATGAAAATTATGGGATGGAATGCAAGAGGAGGAACACGGGGGAATGCAGGAAGAGGAAAATGGGGTGAGTCGATTCAAGAAGAGGGAAATGGGATGGGATGAAAGTAGAGGAAAATAAAAGATGAAAGGGAAGGAAAACGAAAGAAGAGGGAAAAGCAGGGGAATGAACAGAAGATGATAAAAATGGGGGGTGCAAGAAGAGTGAATGGGGATGTACCTGAAGAAGATGGGGAGAGGGTGTGCAAGAAGAGGAAAATGGGTTGAAACAATACAAGAAGAGGGAAATTGGGGGATGGAATGCAAGTAGAGGAAAAAGAAAAGAAGATGAAATGTAAGGAAAATGGAAGAAGGGGGAAAAGGGGGGGATGAACTGAAGAAGATGACAATGGGGGATATAAGAAGAGGGAAATGGAGGGAGGAAATGCAATAAGAGAAAAAGGGGGGATGCAAGAGGAGGTAAATAGAGGGAGGAAATGCAAGAAGAGGGAAATGGGGGAGGGAATGTAAGAGGGAAATGGGGGAGGGAATGCAAGAAGAGGGAAATGGAGGGAGGAAATGCATGAAGAGGGAAATGGGGAGGGAATGCAAGAAGAGGGAAATAGAGGGAGGGAATGCAAGAAGAGGGAAATGGGGGAGGGAATGCAAGAAGAGGAAAATGGAGGAGGGAATGCAAGAAAAGGGAAAATAGGGAGGGAATGCAAGAAGAGCGAAATGAGGGAGGGGATGCAAAGAAGAGTGAAATGGGGAGGAGATGCAAGAAGAGGGAAATGGGGAAGGGGATGCAAGAAGAGGGAAATGGGGGAGGGAATGCAAGAAGAGGGAAATGGGGGAGGGAATGCAAGAAGAGGGAAATGCAAAAAGATAAACTGGGATGCAATGCAAGACGGAGAATATGGCAGAGGGAATTGCAAGAAGAAGAAAACAGGGAGAATGCAAGAAGACGGAAATTGGGAGGGAATGCAATAAGAGGAAATTGAATGAGGGAATGCAAGAATTAGGAAATGGAGGAAAGGGGAAAAGAGGCTGAAATGGAAGAAGAAGAAGAACTAGGAGAAAACTGAAACGGAAGAAAAATGGGGTAGGGGAATGCAAGAAGGGGGAAAGGGGAGGAGGGAATGCAGGAAGAGAGAAATGAAAAAAGATAAAATGGAAGAGAAATGGAAGAAGAGGGAAATGGGCAGAAGGATCTGAAGAAGATGACAATTAGGGGAGGGAATGCAATTGGATGAACATTGGGGAATGCAAGAAGAATGAAATGGGGGAGGGAATGCAAAAAGAGGGAAAAGGAGGAGGTTATGCAAGAAGAGGGAAATGGAGGGAGGAACTGCAAGAAGATGGAAATGGGGAGGGGATGCAAGAAGAGAGAAATGGGGGAGGGAATGCAATTGGATGAACATTGGGGAATGCAAGAAGAATGAAATGGGGAGGGAATGCAAGAAGAATGAAATGGGGAAGGAATGCAAAAAGAGGGAAAAGGAGGAGGTTATGCAAGAAGAGGGAAATGGAGGGAGGAAATGCAAGAAGAGGGAAATGGAGGGATGAAATGCAACAAGAGAGAAATGGGGAAGGGAATGCAAGAAGAGCACATTGAAGAGCGAATAGAAGATAACTGAAACGGAAGGAAAATGGGGTAGGGAAATGCAAAAAGGGGGGGAATGCAAGAAGAGAGAAATGAAAAAAGATAAAATGGAAGAGAAATGCAAGAAGAGGGAAATGGAGGGATGAAATGCAAGAAGAGGGAAATGGGGGAGGGAATGCAAGAAGAGGGAAATAGGGGGAATGCAAGAAGAGGAGAATGGGGGAGGGAATACAAGAAGAGGGAAATGGAGGGAAAAAATGCAAGAAGAGGGAAATGGGGGAGGGAATGCAAGAAGAGGGAAATGGGGGAGGGAATGCAAGAAGAGGAATTTGGGGGCGGGAATGCAAGAATAAGGAAATGGAAGAGAGGGGAATTGAGGCTGAAATGGAAGAAGAGGAAATAGGAGATAACTGAAACGGAAGAGAAATGGGGTAGCGGAATGCAGGGAAGAGTGAATGCAAGAAGAGAGAAATTAAAAAAAGATAAAATGGAATAGAAATGGCAGAAGAGGGAAATGGGCGGAAGGATCTGAAGAAGATGAAAATTATGGAAGGGAATGCAAGAGGAGGAACATGGGGGAATGCAAGAAGAGGGAAAATGAGGAGGTTATGCAATAAGAGGAAAATAGGGAACATACAAGACGAGGGAAATGGAGGGGGTTGCAAGAAGAGGGAAACAGGGAAAATGCAAGTAGACGGAAATTGGAGAGGAAATGTAAAAAGACGGAAATGGGGGAGGGAATGCAAGGAGAGAGAAATGGGAGGAGGAAATGCACAAAGAGGAAAACAGGAAGAATGTAAGAAGATAAAAATGAGGGAGTGAATGCAAAAAGTGAAATGGGGAAGGAATGCAAGAAGAGGGAAATGAAAGAATGTAGAATGGAAAAGAAATGGAAGAAGAGAGAAATGAGTGGAAGGCCCGAAGAAGATGAAAATTAGGGGAGGGAATGCAAGAAGAAGAAAATGGGGGGAATGCAAGAAGAGGGAAATTGAAGAAGATGGGATGTAAATGAAAGGAAAGGAAAGAAGAGGGAAATGGTGGTGTACCTGAAGAAGATGGAAAGGGGGAAAGGGCGTGCAAGAAGAGGAAAATGGGGTGAGTCGATTCAAGAAGAGGGAAATGGGATGGGATGAAAGTAGAGGAAAATAAAAAATGAAAGGGAAGGAAAATGAAAGAAGAGGGAAAAGCAGGGGAAAGAACAGAAGATGATAAAAATGGGGGGTGCAAGAAGAGGGAAATGGGGATGTACCTGAAGAAGATGGGGAGAGGGAGTGCAAGAAGAGGAAAATGGGGTGAGGCAATACAAGAAGAGGGTAATTGGGGGATGGAATGCAAGTAGAGGAAAAAGAAAAGAAGATGAAATGTAAGGAAAATGGAAGAAGGGGAAAAGGGAGGGAATGAACTGAAGAAGATGACAATGGGGGATATAAGAAAAGGGAAATAGGTGTGCAAGAAAGGGGAAATGGGAATGGAAAGTGGGGAAAATGTTGAAATGCAAGAAGATGGAAGGGTGGAGGGAATGCAATAAGAGGAAATTGAATGAGGGAATGCAAGAATTAGGTAATGGAAGAAAGGGGAATAAAGGCTGAAATGGAAGAAGAGGAAATAGGAGATAACTGAAATGGAAGGAAAATGGGGAATGGGAATGCAAGAAGGGGGAAAGGGGAGGAGGGAATGCAAGAAGAGAGAAATGAAAAAAGATAAAATGGAAGAGAAATGGAAGAAGAGGGAAATGGGCAGAAGGATATGAAGAAGATGAAAATTAGAGGAGGGAATGCAAGAGGATGAACATGGGGGAATGCAAGAAGAATGAAATGGAGGGAGAAAATGCAAGAAGAGGCAAATGGAGGGAGGAAATGTAAGAAGAGGGAAATGGGGAGGGGATGCAAGAAGAGGGAAATGGGGGAGGGAATGCAAGAAGAGGGAAATGGAGGAGGGAATACAAGTAGAGGGAAATTGGGGAGGAAATTCAAGAAGAGGGAAAAGGAGGGAGGGAAGGCAAGAAGAGGGAAATGGGGGAGGGAATGCAAGAAGAGGAAATTGGGGAGGGAATGCAAGAAGAGGGAAATGGGGGGGTGCAAGAAGAGGGAAATGGGGGGTGCATGAAGAGGGAAATGGGGGAGGGAATGCAAGAAGAGGGAAATGGGGGAGGGAATGCAAGAAGAGGAAAATGGGGAGGAATTTGGGGGCGGGAATGCAAGAATAA
Organism: Spea bombifrons; assembly: GCF_027358695.1. NCBI lineage: Eukaryota > Metazoa > Chordata > Amphibia > Anura > Pelobatidae > Spea > Spea bombifrons. The sequence goes on from NC_071087.1 coordinate 145,561,004, forward strand.
GGAAATGGAATAGAGGGGTATTGAGGCTGAAATGGAAGAAGAGGAAATAGGAGATAACTGAAACGGAAATGGGGTAGTGGAATGCAGGGAAGAGTGAATGCAAGAAGAGAGAAATTAAAAAAGATAAAATGGAAGAGAAATGGAAGAAGAGGGAAATGGGCGGAAGGATCTGAAGAAGATGAAAATTATGTAAGGGAATGCAAGAGGAGGAACATGGGGGAATGCAAGAAGAGGGAAAATGAGGAGGTTATGCAATAAGAGGAAAATAGGGAGCATACAAGAAGAGGGAAATGGAGGGGGGATGTAAGAAGAGGGAAACAGGGAAAATGCAAGTAGACGGAAATTGGAGAGGAAATGTAAAAAGACGGAAATGGGGGAGAGAATGCAAGGAGAGAGAAATGGGAGGAGGAAATGCAATAAGAGAAAAATGGGGGAGGGAATGCAAGAAGAGGGAAAAGGAGGGAGGGAATGCAAGAAGAGGGAAATGGGGGAGGGAATGCAAGAAGAGGGAAAAGGAGGGAGGGAATACAAGAAGAGGGAAATGGGGGGGGAATACAAGAAGAGGGAAAAGGAGGGAGGGAATGCAAGAAGAGGGAAATGGGGGAGGGAATGCAAGAAGAGGGAAATGAAAAAAGATAAAATGGGAGGCAATGCAAGACGGAGAATATTGCAGAGGGAATTGCAAGAAGAAGAAAACAGGGAGAATGCAAGAAGACGGAAATTGGGAGGGAATGTAAAAAGACGAAAATGGGGGAGGGAATGCAAGAAGTGGAAATTGAATGAGGGAATGCAAGAATTAGGAAATGGAAGAACATGGGGGGATGCATGAACATGGGGAATGCAAGAAGAATGAAATGGGGAGAGAATGCAAGAAGAATGAAATGGGGAAGGAATGCAAGAAGAGGGAAATGGAGGGAGGAAATGCAAGAAGAGGGAAATGGAGGGAGGAAATGCAAGAAGAGGGAAATGGGGAGGGGTTACAAGAAGAGGGAAATGGGGAGGGAATGCAAGAAGAGGGAAATAGAGGGAGGAAATGCAAGAAGACGGAAAATGGGGGAGGGAATCGAAGATGAGGGAAATGGGGAAGGGAATGCAAGAAGAAGGAAAAGGAGGAGGTTATGCAAGAAGATGTAAATAGGAAGAATGGAAGAGGAAAATGAAAAAAGATCAAATGGGAGGCAATGCAAGATGAAGAATATGGCAGAGGGAATGCAAGAAGAAGAAAACATAGAGAATGGAAGAAGACGGAAATTGGGGAGGGAATGTAAAAAGACGGAAATGGGGGAGGAAATGCAAGAAGAGGGAAATGGAGGGAGGAAATGCAAGAAGAGGGAAATGGGGAGGGGATGCAAGAAGAGGGAAATGGTGGACGGAATGCAAGAAGAAGGAAATGGAGGGAGGAAATGCAAGAAGAGGGAAATGTGGAGGGAATGCAAGAAGAGGGAAATGGGGGAGGGAATGCAAGAAGAGGAAAATTGGGGAGGAAATGTAAGAAGAGGAAAATAAAAGAAGATGGGATGTAAATGACAGGAAAGAAGAAGGAAATGGGGGTGTACCTGAGGAAGAGGGAGTGTAACAGGAGGAAAATGGGGTAAGGCGATGGAATTAACTGAAAAAGATAAAAATGGGGGATGCAAGAAGAGGGAAATGGAAATGGAAAGTGGGGGAATATGGGTGGGAAATGGAAGAAAAGAAAAATGGGGAGAGGAATGGAAGAGGAGGGAAATGGGGTAGGGAAAGAGGGAATGCAAGATGAGAGAAAACAAGGAGAAAATGTAAGAAGAGGAAAACAGTGAGCATGGACGAAGAGGGAAATGGTGGGAGGGAATGGAAGAAGAGGGGAATTAAATAAGATAGAATGGAAGGGAAATGGAAAAAGAGGGAAACAGTGGGAAGAGTTTAGGAACATTGTTAAATTGAAGAAAAGAGACTAGAAGCTGATATGGAAGAAGAGGAAATAGGAGATAACTGACATGGAAGGGAAATGGAAAAGGGGAGATTAGGGAGGAGAAAGGAAAAAGAGAAAAATGGGGGAGGAAATGGAAGAATTGGAGGAAGGAATGCTATAAGAGGGAAATTGGGCAAGGGAATACAAGAAAAGGGAAATGAAAGAAAATGGGATGGAAATGAAAGGGAAGAAAAGGGGAGTGAAGAAGATGAAAATAGAGGGAGGGAATTCAAGAAGATACAAATAGATGGAATGCAAGAAGAGGGAAATGGAAAGGGAATGGAAAGAGTGAAATGAAAGAAGGGGGAATATGAGCAGGAAAGGAAGAATGAAATAGGAGATTACTGAAAAAGAAGGGAAATGGAAAAAGTGGGAAATATGGGAAGGAATTGGAAGAAAAGGGAAATGAGGAAGGGAATGGAAGAGGGGAGAAACGGGGGGAGGGAATGTAAAAAACAAAAAATGGAGGCGGGAATGCAAGAAGAGAAAAATAGGGAGAATGCAAGAAGGGGGAATGAAAGAAGATAGTATGGAAAGGAAATTGAAGAGGGAAATGGGGAGCCTAAATACGATGAAAATATGGGGAGGGAATGCAAGAAAAGGAAAATGGAAGAATGGAAGAAAATGGAAGAATATGGGGAGAAAATGGAAAGATTGAAAATGGATGGGAAATAGAAAAAAGGAGAAATAGTGGTGGTAATTGGAAGAATAGGAAAATGAGGGAGGGAATGGATTAAGAGGGAAATAAAAGAAGATGGATATGAAGGGAAAGTAGAGTGAAATGGGGTGCAAGAAGAGGAAAATGGAAGAAGGGAGAATAGGAGAGGAAATGGAAAAAGCGAATATAGGAGATAACTGAAATGGAAGGGAAATGGAAAAAAGGGTGAAAAATGGGGTGGAATTGAAAGACGAGGGAAATGTGGGGAGGGAATACAAGAAGAGGAAAATTGGGGGAATGCTAGAAGAGGACAATGGGGAAGTGAATGCAAGAAGAGGGGAATAGGGGGAGGGAATACAAGAAGAGGATAAAGGGGTAGAAATGGAAGAATAGAAAATTTGAGGTGGAAGAAAAAGGAAATACGAGAGGGAAACGGTGGGATGGGGGAGATATTGGTGGGAATGGAAGCGGGAGATCAGGGTGGAGCCCAAAGGGAGGGCAGTTCTTCAAGCCATGGTCCCTCAGAGGTTCCTCCCAGGGGGGTTTTCCTCTCCTTTGTGCTGAAGAATAACTCTGAGTCCAGAGGCAACCTTTAATTTGGTTGTATTTCTAGAATCACTAACCCTAGAGTTGGTGTATAAATATTTTCCTGGCAAATTAACTGAAATGTTGTAATATAATAAAGTATTCATATATTCATACACATTGTCTTATGGCTTTATTACCTGAAACAACATTAAAAAAGGAAGGATGGTGGGTGCAAATGTGAAATAGTGTAATCTATGTATGGAGAATGAATGTACATGTGTATTTGTGTGTGTGATAATGTTTGTATGTATGTTTGTGCTTTACTGAAAGTGAGTAATATCCCTGCTAACTTGTAGGTAAATACCTTTTAAAAAGAGTATTTAGAAATAATAAAGACAGATAATGAATATGAAGAATAAAGGCAACGCATAATAAATGTTAAAGTGCATATGATGGCTGGGATGTCCCTTTAACAGCACTTCTAGGTTGTTTATTGCCTGCTATGATGATTGCACCGCTTTTCACCAAAATTGGTACATAACACCAATTTGGTATTATCCTTTACAGGGAGCTCCACCTCTAATATTCATGTACCGAGGTCCCTACGATGTATAACTCTGCCACTGTTCGGCGTAGTGATTAAAGATGTACCTCCTTTCCATTAACCCTTTAAAAAGAATGTATCTGTTGTACAAAGTAGTATAAGTTGTTCGAGTAAGAGGGAGTTTATAAGAGAACTAAACTTTTAAACACCCAGATAATACTTTAAAAGCCAACCTCAGTAAGCTTCTTGTGCAAACAAAACAAACTTGTCAAAATTGCTCATTTATAATGGAGAGTATAAGTAAGAAGTGCAGCTCTCCTAAATGCTCCCCTGTTTAGTGAATACACCCTATTATCTTAGACCTGAGTAGCTGCAAACATTTAGTTTCTGCTGAACAATAACTTCCTTCATCCATGACAATCGGTTCAATAGTACAACTATATAAAAATGGTCCCTTACAGGTCTAAATATAGACCCCATACAAAGTTTGAAAGCAAGGTAAAAATCTTAAATGCAGCTGGTGTTTTAAGTAAAAAAAAATGTAAAGGAAGTAAAAAAAGCATTAACAACTCTCACTGCACAAAAACCCAAACAACTAATTCTAAGTTAATTATTTTTACAAATACAGACATTAAAGTCATCAAAGAATGACTTGTGTAAAAAAACAAACTAACCTAGTCCGCTATAAATAGAACAAATCACTATCGCTACATTAGTGATATAGATGTGTTACTAAGTTTGGCTCCATTTAAAATATTATGAAAAATTGAATAGGCCATTGTAGATACAGCAGTCCAAAAGGTAAGAAGACACAACAGTTTCCTAAAGGTAAGTAGATTTATTTTATTTCTATTAATATATTTAAATCAGCCATTGCTCTAATTTCGTGCACTTTTTTTCACCAACACTTCTGTGTTTCTGAGGATATTCCCCCGTTCCCGGCCGCACAAGTTGCTCGCGGCCGGCTGGAGGTGTTGCTCCAAGTCCCGGTTGCTGGCCGGCCAAGTTGCTTGAAAATACCCGGAAGTCGACGAGGTCAGATTTGCCTGCCGCATCCTACCCTCGCTCCATCGATCTCGGCCTACCTGGCCGGGTTTTCCCGGTGGTGTGACCCCTCTGCCCCGGTTCGCCAGGGTCATCAGACACCAACCGCCGCATTGTTAGGGGAGCCGCTCAAGTTGGCGGGAGCCGGCTCCCGCCGCCCGCGAGTCCCGCCGGGGCCAGATCCGCCGCGGCCGGGGGTCCGCCCCGGGGCTCCCAAGACCTCGGGCCGCCTAGCCCGGGTGCCGCACCGGCGGTCCGACCCGGGCCCGGCT